>NW_016179411.1:0-7304 GCF_001687245.7 Rhagoletis zephyria | reverse complement strand
CTTATGTCAAAAGGCTGCAACTAACTTTAAAGTCGACTTTAATTTTTTTATGAATATGCCCCTTTTTCGATAGGAACATAGACTTTATGGAAACTTTGAAGGAATTAGTTTTTAAAATTTTTAATTTTATGATAACTTAGTAGATTGAATAGGACTAGGTTGACCGAGCTTTGCTCGAAGTGCATACATATACTTTTTAAAGTTTTCAAGGTTTGGGTATCAAATACAAGTTATTTGGATAGCTTTAAAAGGAATATTTTGCTAATAAACTAAAAAAGATTTGGCTTTTAATATCTTATACAATAAGTAAATGTTTTACTTTAAAAATTATGTGGCAACCCTGGTTTGAAATACGCTGGGATGAAGAGCGCACATCTTGAGCGCACGCACATAAAAATGCTTATTGAAATTAAGAAAATACATATTTGTATTAGACAAAACCTGCTAAGTCTCACCGAAAATATTCTCGCAGTAACGTTCTCAAAAATACTTTTCATTTGATATCCATATTGCGTTGTTTTACTTAAATTTTGTAGAATCGAAAATAAGTTTAAAAGTCTTCTTTTAGTATCCATGAAAAGTAATATTGTGCCTTTATTTTCTAAACAAAGAATTAAATAAGTATGGGATTCAAAAAAGGTGGCAACCCTATTGTAAAACATTTATTCAATGGGGAGCTTTAAAATAACTTCCATTTGATACACATGTTGTGATATTTTATTTAATTTTTGGCAAATTTCCAATAGGTGGCAACCTTATACGAGGATTCTCGGAGATAATACCTATTTAGATAATCTTAGAATGCAAAACATATATGTATGTATATAAATTTTTATTAAAATCGTTAGAGCCGTTTCCAAGAAACATATGGAAATATATACATTAGGGTGGTCCTTAAAATTAAATGAGCGATTTATTTCAGTCTCAGCCCTTCAATCGGTAATACCACGGTCACGGATATCATATACAAATTTTGGTTCCGATTGGAGACGGTTAAGGCGTGTCGCACAGTGGCCAAAGCTCAAATTCCTCTACAGAGACTCAAAAAATTAAAATTAAGTTTTTTGCCAACTCATATCCAAAACCGGTACTACCGTAGTCGAAGGCGATTAAAATGCTTATAAAAAGAACCATGTGTTTAGATTAAGGTTGGCACATTTTTACTAACGAAATGTGAAAGCGCTCTCTGAGTACAAGCTATTTATTACTACATAAAACCCTCACATNACGCAACTGCACAGGATGTAAGTGCTTCTTTAATTACTTAGAAAAGTTCAAAAATTAGCGAAATCTCTGCCTAACTTTTTTATGTTCTACCAGACAATATGCGAAGCTCATCCACTCACACACAGTCCTCAAAATAATGTGAGTGTCATCTGCTAACAAGAAAATGGGGTAATAAATCATTTTTACCCTCACACGTTTACTGTGATTCGCCAAATGGAGACCATCAAATTTTACAACTTTCATTTAGAGCATTCTATGTACAAAAAAAAAATGAAAATTTTAATACGTATTTGCTATGAACTATACAGACGGACATACATATCAACAATATGCGCATTGCTACTTTTAGTCCTTAAGCCCACACATGCTGTCTGCAAATTGAGCTAATTTGTTCAAATTAATTATTTGTCATATAAAAAACTAAAACTCTTAAAAAACGTAGATTTGCTGGTATGACTTTACACATGTACATATGTACATATGTACGTGAAATGGAACAAATTAGGTCAACATATGCCAACGAAGCAATTAAATGAATTTTATTTGCACAGATGAACGAGTTAGTGTTTGTGCGAGTATGTGCTTCGGTTAGCTTTTTCTCTTTTGCCATTCAATTAGGCAAATGAGTTTTACGATTAATGTCAAAAATCTAAACAAATTCCATTGCCAGCTTGCACAGCTAGCAAGTAATCCTGCGTTTTTGTGTTTTTGTGCATTTGTAAAAAGTGAATATTTGTAGGTGAAGTTAATCAGTAGGTAGGGATTTGATTAAAACACACACAAATGCACATCGACATACTGCCTCGATATACATGTGTATGTATGTATGTATTGGAACTTACATTCAGCATTCATTTGCTCTTGAAAACTACGAGAATAATGTAAATTTCCATATGAATAATTTTTGAGCGCAATCCTACTTGAACAATTCCCCATTCAACTAATATATTGTGTGTGTATGTATGTGCATAATACGGGTAAACGGCGTATGAGTAATTTACTGATTTACGTAATCAGTGTATATACCTAATGTGAGGGTAAAAAGGGTTTTGCTATATGTATTCTTGTATCAGTAGCAGCGGTTGTAAATAAAAATCATTCTTACATTTTCAAATTAAGAACACATGCATATGTATGTACATTAGGGTAGTCTAAAATAAGTAAAGTCGGAATTTTAATGCTCTCACCCCTAGGATTGTTCTATATCGAAAAAATATACCCCTTTTTTTAATCAAAAACTATTTGGAGGTCGCTCAAAGCGCTCAAAGTTTTCCATGTATTTTATATGGGAAGGAAATAACTTTTCATGTAAATGGTATGGAATTCTTGAAAATCAATATTTTCGATCAGAAAACTCTGGTTCTTTTCAGCAGGCAACAATATCCAATTTTTTTATTTAGCAATTTTTTGATACTAAAGATTTTTTATTTATCCCCCCATTGCATTTTCTGGCATTATCTAGGGATTTTGGCGGACCCATTACATATAGTTATCATGAAAAAATCGTTAAAAGAATAACTAGGTATTATTATTGGGAATCTCTTGAAGATAAACTAGATCGAAAAATATTGATTTGCAAGAATTCTATATCAGTTTTACGAAGAGTTGTTTTTTCCCCATTAACATAAAATACATGGAAAACTTTGAGCGCTTTGAGTGGCCTCTAAATATTTTTTGATTTCAAAATAAAAAGAATAAGGGTAAGCTTTTTTTTCGGTATAGAACAATCCTACGGGTGAGAACATAAAAATTCCCACTTCACTTTTTCCAATGCATTTTGGACCACCCTGATATGCATAGTACGAAATTGTCACAGCGCTGAGGAAACCTCTTTCAATATGGTTTAGTCATGACATTTTTTCTTTTGAGCGAAAATCCGATTATTTTTACTGTAATTTTTAAGAATATTTGACGGATAATATCACTCTGCAATTGAAAGAGAAGCTCGGCCAAACTTTTTTATTAAAAGTGTAAGCGCCATATTATTATTATTAGGAAAGTATTTTAATAATACCTTGGAAATCTTTTTGGATTTTTTTTTAGACTGATTTACTTTCTTTGTGAACTTTGATTTTCGGAATATTTTCGTAAACCTTCTGATGGAAATTCGGTTTTTTCTAAGATATTTCGAGACTTTTCCTTAATTTTTCGGAACATGTTTGCATTTCTTTCTTCTTATTGGGGATTGTTCGTTTTAGATTTCGGGCCCTTTTGGAATTTTTTCGGAACTTTCGAAATGGTTCGGGATTTTCCGAATTTTTTTTTTTGGCCTTCGCAATTTTTCGAAAATCTCCAGATTCCGGTTTTGGCGTTTTTCAAACTTTTCGAGATTTAATCAGATTTTGCTCGGGAATATTCAGGTCTTTTTGAACTTTTCTTTATTCTTCTTCTTCCCGCCTATTCTTTTGCCCCGCCTATTACAAATTTCATATCGTTAAAAAGCTTAGCTTAGTTTCAAAACATTATAAAACGTAAATGCTTCGAATAAGTCAGCAATGTTCGGATTCTCAATGGTAAATTTGACATGAGATACAAATTTTAAGAAAATTTTTATTCTAAGAATAAGGGCACAAAAGTGCATATTTAAAGTTTGTGCGAAATCGCTGACATAAAATTTTGTATCCGGCACACTTGGCGAATTTTTCCGCACATATAAAATCTAGCGTCTCCGCAAACACCGAGCACCTTTCCAGTAAACGTGTAAGGACGAAGCTTTTACCAATTACCTCGGACCATAAGGAAAAACACGTATCACTCGGTTAAAAAATACCGATATCATGTTCATAGCAGAATACTTACATATTACAGAGTTTCCATCATCCTCTTTGAAATTTCACGCTTTTACATTCGTTCCAAAAATTTATTGGTGCAGTGGACTGAAAAGAAGGGAGGCTAAACAGAGAACAAAGAGAAAACTTTCATGACAAACGAGCTTAAGAGCAAGGTTGCGCCAATCGGGTTCCTGTTAGTGAAAACCATAATCGTATGTCTATTGTCATTCATTAGACTAACTTTTTCTTAAGAGAGAGGTGTACACAATTACGTTTTGGGTATCATAGAACTTTCAAAATATCGTAGTAAAGTATCTTCAAAAATATACGCAATGAAGGCAGATAGTTTATTAATCAAACCGATATTCACTGAAAGCGCTAAGCTAATTTTACCACACTTAACTTGCATCAACGAAGACAATTCCATTTTCAATTTTTATCATATGAACTTGAAGAATAATTTCAAAAGAAATTCAATTGCATCGAAACACAATGAATTCCCCATTGATTGCAACACAATAGCAGCTGGCTGCGACGAGTAAACAAGGAATAAGTATTGCATGAATAAAATATTGCGCATCTGCGAGCCGCAAGGCACTCACTACGCTGCAAGAACCCCCCCCCCCTTCTCCCATTCAATCTGCCATTGGACCTTCGATTGGCGGAAATATATATCTATGCACAACTGCAGCGCAATGGGTAAGCTTTAACTAACAAAGATGTGAGCTCGAAGATGGGCAAAAATGAAGAGAGATTCTTAGCAACAGCATAAGGATGCGATGCAACGCAAATGGATTTATTGAAAAATGCATAACAACAAAATATTTATAGACAGCAGTGGGCAGAAAAACAACAATCAACCAGGAAAGGAGTGGGGGGACGAGATGGCGTAAATAGCCCAGAATGTTGAATAAAAGCATTTAGCTCGAAGCGGTTATTTATTTGTTTATTTTAGCTATTCGATTCGTGCGCTGATTTTGCGCAATTCTTTGGTATGATTTCACTTTTTATTATAATTCTTTTTTTCTCTCCCTTTCATTGCGGTTAACCATGCCTTGCATTTTCTGTGGATTTTCTAGTAAAAACAGATTTTACATTCCATGCAATTGATCAGGGAGCGTGGGAAGTGAAGCGGGGAGTAAGTGAGAAGAAGAAGCTACATACACCCGTAGTTACATATGTATGTATGTACGGTGGGTGGCGATTATATGCATATAGTTGCCTTTGGTAATACCAAGCGAAATGACCACATAAAAGGGCATTAAGTGCGGCAAATGATAACCAAAAAGAATACCAAATAATACACAGAAACAAAAAACGAAAAATAACGAAAAACAAAAAACAAAAAACAAAAAAACAACTCTGTCGATGAAATATTAATGGCAAAGGACACTCCTCGGCGCAAACACACACAGATACATTTACACTCTGAATAGAGCTCAGCCACCACAGCTAAGCCGCCGACGACACAAACAAAAGCACACTGATAGCTGCTGATAATAATAGCATTAAGAAGTAAGAGAGATAACGGAGGGCAGAGAAAGTGAAGGCGACCGAAAGTTTTGTATACGTATATAATGTATGTATGTATGTATGTATGTATGTACATTAGGGTGCAGAACTCTGCATACAAAATAAATGGTACTTTTTTTCGTCGGAATTGTAAAGCCTTTTAGATTTTGAAATCGAGGTTTTAATAACCGATTTTAGTTAAAAAAATATAGTATTTCCAAACCATCACCTCAAATGATAAAAGAGTTTCAGCTTAGAAGTTCTGCATAAGGATGTTTAACAAGTTGTATCGTCGGAATTAAAATAATGAAATCAATCTTAATATTTTATCGGAAATATTTTGGCGAAAAACTTAGAATATAAAAAATTTTATAATTCCATTGGAAGACAACCACTTTTTTTTGCTGAGGCAACCTAGTATACATAGTATGTATGTATGTAAGTTCGCTTATTCAAATACATATAAAGGAGTATTCTATGTGGCAACACCTCTACTTGGCTACACGTCCGATTGCTACTACTTGAATGCGTTATAATTTATTGTGACAATTTATTACATCCCGCCTGGCGAATGGTTGCGCATTCAAATGCGAAAACAAAGCCGTTGCCATGAGTGAAACCGAAACCGAAACCTCACTTATACGAATATTTCTCAACTCTGACTATGGAAACATATTCATGTATGTATGTATGTCCATTCATAGCATTCGACGTGCTATCATTGTTTTACAGTTTTAAGTATGTACCACTATAACAACAACTACATAAGTAACATCATTTGCAAATGGCAGAAGTGTTAGCTGATCCTTAGGCGTGTAAATATGTAGGTGTGTCAGTTCGGCTCTCTCCAATAAAGGTTAAAGTGGTGTGAGATATTTATTTATCTTTAATTGACATTGAAATGTTGTTTTTATGCCTTTAACGGCTCTGCATGGGTTACCCTGGAAATATCAGCAATAACCGGAAAATAAATTGCTTCTGGAAGATGATTTTCAGCTGAAAATATCAAAAGGAAATATTGAGTTTTCTATAATCTAAAAGTTGTGATAACAGAAAAAGGGAGTTCCAAATTTGGGATGGGGCTTTTTTGGTCCTTTATGGAATTCCATCAGAGAGCGTACCAAGTATGCCTTTTACAATAAAAAGCAAACAACTTGACTTATCTTTCTACTTTTATTATTTTGAACAAGAATGCCGGTTATATTTTACTTTTTATTTTTTTTTTAAGGCAAAGTGTGTTTAATATTTTTTCATGAAGAAAACAACCGATATATTTCGCTTCATATTTTTCACCCATTCATAAAACGCGAAGTTAGGGTTTGAATAAACTTTTGGACCTGAAAGCGTTAAGTCTCAAAAAATTAACACGACGAACACCGAAAGGTTCCTTAAAAGCTCCTTAAAAATCTGAAATCCCTAAAATATCGTGGAAACTAGTCCGTTAAAATCTCAGAAAATTAAACATGGACAATTCCGAAAAATACTGAAAAATCCCGAAAATGCATAAATAATCCCGAAAGCTCCTTAAAAATCTGAAAATTTCCCGAAAGAGTCAACGATTGTCCAAAAAAATCCCAAAAATATCGCGGAAAAAAAATCCGGTAAAATCTCAGAAAATTAAATATGGACAAATTCCGAAAAGTACCGAAAAATCCCAAAAGTTCTTGAAAAATCCCGAAAACTGTTGTATAAGTAATAGAAAAAAATGATCTTGAATTCTCGAAAAATGAACAGAAGAAGTCTGAAAAGGTGCCGCAAGAATCCCCGAAAATCCGGAAAATAAAATACGATGAA
>NW_016179410.1:0-7306 GCF_001687245.7 Rhagoletis zephyria | reverse complement strand
TGATATTTTATTATTATAAAATATTCGATATTGGTATTGCTATATTTATAGATGTTATCGATATATTTATGAACAATTTATATTTTTATCGATTTTGCTAATACGATATTTTTATCGATTTGGCTATCGAATTTTGTAGCGATATATTTATTGATTTTATTTCCGACATTTTGATATTTTAATTGATTTACCGATATCTTTGTCGGTATATTTATTCATGAAGTTATCGATATTTTTATTGATATATCGAATTTTTCAACGATATATTTATCGATTTTTCTATTGACGTTTTTATCGATTTACCGATATCCTTTTCGGTGTATTTATCGATGCAGTTATCCATATTGTTATCGATATAGTAATCGGTGTATAACATGTGATCACACGATTTGGCACTACATGCCATAACATTAAATCACATGATTTAAAATGACATCACATCGCATAATACTTATAACATCAAATGATTGGAAAATTGTCTTATCTCGAAAGATGTTGTTTTGTCAAATGTCCACAGATATGTGTACTGGTTTTGAGATGAACCAGATATGTAGCGTAAGTTACATTTCTCCGGTGTGGCCCAGGCGCAATTACTTTTCTTTCTTAGATGACAATTTTATGAAAATCTGGGCTCTTTTACAATCAAGCCTTTCAGGAGTTATGTGTGGGATGCAAAGGACTTATTGCGCTTAGAAAATGCGCAAATTACAGATTACTAAAAATACATATTTGTACCATCACTTCCTTAAGATTAGCTGAAGTAAGGATTAATATGTTGTGGGTAGAAACAAAACACATCTCTAAATTTTACTGAGAAATTGCATATTACCAGCGAAGGTTAGGGAAAACTTCAAGCCATCCATCGATAAGATGATAATATGAAGCAGGGGCTTCAACTTGCACAAATTAAAGGGTTTTGCAATTGGCACGGTTTGATTTTCTGCACTCTCGTGGCGATGTCGTTTTCCTAGCGTCTGTCTATTCCTATTAAAAAGCTCAACATTTTAATAAAGCTTTGTTAATTTTTTTTTTTTAAGCTGAACAAATAACAAAAAAAATGTAGCTTTAAAAACCTTGCAAATATTTAAACAAAGTCGGCATGCATCCATTTACTCATTTAT
Organism: Rhagoletis zephyria; assembly: GCF_001687245.7. NCBI lineage: Eukaryota > Metazoa > Arthropoda > Insecta > Diptera > Tephritidae > Rhagoletis > Rhagoletis zephyria. Next base: position 6,185 of record NW_016179410.1, on the reverse strand, counting down.
TCGCCCCACTGTACATATCGGTATCTTTCAATTATAATTCAAATTGTGTTTACATATATTTATAATATTGAAAATTCCACTCTCCCCCTAGCGCCACCCCTGTTAATTTGCACAAAAAAATCATTAAAATGAGGAAAAAGGAGCGAATCACGTCCACCTTTTCCTTTTTTCTAGCTCACCGGCCCGAATTCTATAGGTATGCCGTGGACGTGTAATTAAATTTAAAATAAAATTTGTAACATTGCTAAAGTTTGTTTAACCTAGTCCGTTTTTAGCCTACCAATTTTGGTATAAAGGGAAAAAACGTTAACCCTGATCATGATAAATTTAGTATATTGCATAGCACCCAAACAACCGATTAAAAATATAATAAAAGGTTAAAATTCGGTGTAGCCGAAGACAACTTTTCTTTACATGTTTAAATTTAAAATCCAAGTTTTCTCTGTGTTGAGCGATTAGACCACACCGAACGCAAACTAATCAAGATTAGGGCATGCATAAGCCTCGCTGCACGTATGCACATATACAAGTTAGCGCTGCCCAATCCCAATCGCACTATTACAATCGAAATGAAAATCAGCAGGGAATAGGCAGTTAACAAGAGCAACAAGAGCAGGCAGAGAACAACAAAAAATAACAACAATCAAACAAACTGCATAATCGCTCACCAACAATCGCATTGAATATTTTCACTTGCACTTGTCACATTTATTTTATTGCGGCAATTACTCTTGTCAAAGCCACCAGGTCCACTCTCTATTCCAATTGCAGTCCCAGAGCTTCCGAAGTCAATTGAGAGGTGACCTGCTGCTTGAAGCGACATACAGTGGTCGAAAGAATTCTAGCCGCACCATAGTTTAACAAGTTTTAACATACTATTTTTGTTGTTATTTAATTTTGGTTATTTTTTTTTATAAAAATATAGTTCATTCTTTAACAAAATCCGTATAAATCGAAGTTTCAAACTTTGGAAATATCTAAAAAAAATTCAACAAACTTTCGTAAAAATTTCTAACTTTTTTAAAAATATTTTGAGTATGCAGTTCAATTTGCTTCCATATAACGAATACACATAATTATTTTTATATGGGAGAAGACCAAAATATCGTCGACAAAAAAAAATTCTAAAAATCAACAGTAATTTTTACCCATTTGAAACTTGTACTTTCTTCTACTAGAATTCAATGGGCTACAAAACTGCATACTGAGAATCTTTCTAGGTAATTTAATTAAAAAAATTAAAAAAAGTTTTATAAAAAAATAACCAAAATTAAATAGCAACAAAAATAATATGTTAAAACTTGCCAAAATATCGTGCGGCTATAATTATTTCGACCACTGTATGTATGTATGTCCATATGTACACTTTTCCTCACAGTTAGACGCGAATCCTGTCGCGAGATTGTAAATGTAAGCAATTGAAGAATGTTTACATGAAAACGCATGAGGGCTACGTACCTCATACATACGTACATATATATGTATGTACATATGCATGTTCATTTGTACTGCGTGTTATTTTTAGATGAATTCTGCGAGGGTAATTTCATTTAATTGTACTTTTGGATGCTGTCAAGTGTTTTCGCACTGCTCAACCACCATTGTTGGTGTTTTGTTTTATTTTGTGGGTAACAAAATAGCCAATATGTACAAAAAAGCATTCAAGCCACCACAAATTAACTTGTTTGACAATTGAATTTTGTTATTCTCACTTTGTGGTGTAAATATTCGGCAGCATTCTGCCTCAAATTACCACTCTAATTGAGTAATAAAACCAGATGTCCAAATCACTGCGCTGAAAGCGTCAATGATTGGTAGGGTTGCTGTAAGTAGTTATCCCTCTGTGGTTTACCCTGCACTTGCAGTGTCAAAAGTAAATCGCAGTTTTATTGCGCAATTGCGTACAAAATTTATGCGAATTTTCAAATAGTTAATCAAATGGATGTGTATATGTGTTCATATGTATTTGTATTTACATAAATGGCGAAAGTGCATTTGAAAACATTTCTGGTTTTCAGATTTAGGAAGACAATGTGGCGAATTAATTACTCAATTGGCATATGCCATAATTTCAGTGCTGCGCTACAAAACGTAGTAGTTATGTACATACTCGTAGATATTCATGCAGGTTCTGCAATTCACTTCTGATTGAATTTCAACCCCACTCAATTGGAATTCAAAGTGACTTTGATTGAAATTCCCTTGAAATGTATTTGGAGAACCGTGGCACACAAATGTGTGATGGCATAGTTTATTTTCATTTGTATACCAAATTGTTTCGTACTAAGTGGATCTCTGAATAAATGCCTCTAGGTAACGCACTCCCCTTAATGGGGTCTGGGGCTCGCATGAAACCAATGAGGATGAGGTTGACAACTACTGCAAATGAAACACGACTTCGATTTATATAAACGCACGTATGTACATACATATGTATGCGTAGTAAAAGCGATTAAAATTATTTGGTGTGCTTTTCGGCTAAGTAAGGGAGTTTGTATTTTGATACAAGTGTCAGACGAAAAAGGATTAACGAGGTTTTGGTTTAAAAATTATTTGAACAGGATTGCCATCTGTTTGAAAGGTCGAGTTTAATTAAATTATATGAAATATTGGCGTCAAAGAAAGGAGTATTAATAAATATTTACCTTGAGCATATATAAAATTTGAGAGGGTTTCCACCTGTGTAAAAAGTTAAACTTAAATTATTTAATAAAGCAAATGAATTATTAAAGTATGGGTATAAATTGACATGGGTTAAAAATGTTTTTTTTTCTGAACTAATCTATTTAAAAGGGTTGCCATATGTTTTAGAAATTAAGTTCAACTGAAATTAAGGGAATTAGATACACAATTTAAATATGTGTCGCAATATGTTTGTCAGTCGGAAAAGTTTTAACAAAGTTTGGTTTTAAAATATGTATTTTGAATGGGGTTGCCACCTGTTTTAAATTAGAATTTAATTAATGTATCCATAAGTTAAATGAAATATTCAAACATAACGTGAAGCGAAGGTGGTAAAATGTACTTAGTTTGAATATTTAGAATATTAAAGAGGGTTGCCACCTATTAAAGAGGTAAGCTCAAATTATTTAATAAGTTAAAGCAATTAGGAAAATAAAGATGAATCGAGGTAATGATACACATCATGGCATATACATATGTATCTATTTAAAGCTATGATTGAAGTTAATGTGGATCTGGTTCTCTATTGATAATTATCAATATTTTGCAATTCTTATTGATTTTTCATGTACATGTTGATAATTTTATGTTCCGGTTTTAACTTGAATGTGATCTTAATAATATAACGTTTCCGTTTAAGATTAGCGGCTGTGGCAACGCAGTTAAGGCGAAGGCGCTGGACTGATAATTTTTCAATTGCCGCACGAAGAGCGCGAAGAAAAAGAAAGTTTTTTTTTGAAAAACTTGCGTATTTTTTATATTAAAAGAGCAATACTAAGCCCTTCTCCAGCCGATTTTACCTCTTTTTTTTTGTTATGCCGATTTCGTTTCTACCGAAAAATGCAACCTTTTCTTTGCCCTCTACGCACAAATACTAAGAAGAGGGCGATGAGAAGGCAACATTTTTTGTTGAAACGAAATCGCCATTAGAAAAGTAAAACACATGTCTTTCGAACAAAGAAAAAAATTTAATTCGAACAAAAAAACAACAATCCAAATAAAAAGTTTTTCATACTTTATATGCAATGATTTTTCATATTTTGTAATTTTTTGTGCTGAAAAAGAAGAAAATGTATCAATTACTTTCCATTTGGTGGCGATTCCATTTTTTTTCTTATCAATATTCATATACTTGCTGTAAATTAAAGTTCTTTTTTAAATTTGTCTAAAATTTGAGGAAATAGTTGAGAAGTACGGAAGTAAAAGTGATTAGGGTTTCGCTATTGTTGTAACAAACAGCTTTAGGATTTTGAGCTTTAATATATTTATCTACTGAAATAAAACGATACTAACGCGCGAATTACCCTCACTCTAATCCTTAAGGCAAACAGGAAGATATCCTTTGAAATCAACTTATGCACGCGCACATTTCCTTTATATACATATGTACATACATATGTAAGTTCGTATGTGGGGCGGATTAGGTGTGCTCGTACGGACATACACATGAGTACATCGCTTCAAGATATATTTCCAGATACAAAGTAAGCAATTGTATCTGCGGCGAATGACATTAAAATAAATATGGTAGAAAGCGCAAAGATAAATAGATACGCTGTGCACACTTTTTCGCACGTCTAAACATACATGCATACATGCACATACATACATACGTATCTATGCACATGGAGATGTGTAAACACATGTATGATTACGGTGACCATAAATATGGATTCAAAATGAAGGACAATTTTTCAAAAATATGCCTACATATATTAACGTAGTATAAAAATATCAAAAGAGTATTTATGATTCTAATTTATTAATACATTTTAAACTTTAAAAATTAATCACGTTTTTTCATCGATATTAATCTTTTTTTACATGAATATTTATAAAAGTATAGTAAAACATATTATAATTACAATAGCTTACACGAAAAGTGAAAATCTTTAAAATATTATTTTATAGGCAAATTTTGAGTTGTTCAAAACGAAAACAATACAATTTTTTTTTTGTTTTTTTGGTACATTTCGCAGTTATTTGTCAAAAATCTACGTCATGAATCGACGTAGACGACGAGTTATAAAAGTGCCCTTTTCAAAAATATATAATTTGTGCAGATTGCGCTCCGTATCATCTACATTTCTAATCCGATTTCCATTATCTTTGGCTCAAAATTTATTGTAGTGATATATCTTCTTTATCGAATTTTTAAAATAATGAAAAAAAATATTCAAATGAAACTGCGTATTTGATTGAAAATCTAACTTTTTTCGACTTTGACGACAAAATGCAAATGGTAATGATAATTTTCATTGAAGTCGCCACAAGTTATATATTTTGGTAAGAGGCACATCCATACCCTTCGAGCTGTAAGTCGCTTACGTTGATTAGGAGATTTTTTCATGAGATATTGAAGAAAAGCTACGAAAAGTACCAAAAATTACTTTTTTGAAAAAATCCATCCATTGTCCGATAATTTTAAAATAACGAATAAAATGCGGGACAAATGCAGGACACTTGGGAAAAATCNGTATGATGCTCAAATAAAGAACCCAACCAATGTGTCGAGGTGGAATGAAATGTCAGAAAAGTAAAAAAATAATAATAATAAAATGTTGAGAAGAAGCATAAAAATGTAACTAAAATAAAGGGAAATAAAAACTGACATAAAATAAATGCAAGAGAAAGCATTTACAATGAAAATGGCTAAGGGAGCAAGCAAAGAAAACAAAAGAAGAGTTTGCAATATCAGGAGTCGAAGCTGAAGTGACTCCTCCGGTTAGGAAAGATATAAGAGTAAAAATAAAAATAAAATAAAATAAAAAATGGCGTACAGTAAAGTTGCACACATGTGCAGCAACACAAACACAGACACATTCGAAAATTCGAGGAACGCATAGCCATACACACGCTTGTGCACCAACACAAATGCACACATACGCATTTATATGTAGTACGTATATTAGGGTGGTCCAAAATAAGTAAAGTCGGAATTTTAATGCTCTCCGAAATGCTATACCGAAAAATATGTATAACCCTATTTTACAACGCTTTTTTATTTTGAAATCCTAAAATATGTGCATTCTAAGTTTTCCATGCATTTTATAAGGGGAAAGAAAAACAAATTTTCATGGAAATGGTATAGCACTTTTGAAAATCAATGTTTTCCTATCGGATAACTTTGTTTCTCTTCAGGAAACTTTCAATAATAATAACCAAAAAATGGTAAAGTAAAAAACTGCGTATTATTACTGGAAGTCTCCTGATGAGAAACAAAGTTCTCCGATCAAAAAAAATATTAATTTCCAAAAATTGTATACCATTTTCCCCCCTTATAAAATACATGGAAAACTTTGAGTGCTTTGAGCGTCCTCTTAATATTTTTTTTTATTTCGGAATTAATAAAACAGGGCCACATTAATGTAGAAAAATGCTAGGGAGTGAAAGCCTTAAAATTCCGACTTTACTTTTTCCCCTCCACTTGCATTGTTGCACCACCCTAATGTATATACATGCATACATACATCCACATATATTTCAACGGAGAAAGCTCGTAT
>NW_016179409.1:0-7306 GCF_001687245.7 Rhagoletis zephyria | reverse complement strand
TGGTAGCCAAATTTAGCCACCAAAGGGCTAAAACGGCAACACTGCTTATTATGTAAATGTCTCTCTTTGTGGTAACGGTAAACTTAATCTTTCAGACTGCCCTTTTTGCATGCCGATTTGGTAAATAGTACGCCTAAACGTATGCAAACGAGATTTGTGACCAGTTTGTGATTTTGTTAATAATTTCGTTCCATAATTTTGGCACATGTGTTACTTCTCAAACGGCAAATAATGCAATTTCATACTAGTAGTAAGTAGTAGCTCGAAAAAAAAAATAAAAAATGAAGAGCCCCAAAAACTCTCCACCTCCATTGCTCTTATTTCTTGAATACCATATGTCGGGATTGCTGTCAACATGGGCATAGCCAGGTAGGGGCAGGGGGGTGCTCGAGCCGCCCCCCCCTAACTTTCAAAATATATTTATATATATATATAAAATAATACCCTGAAATGCCAGCTTAATAGGGTCGAGCCCCCCATAAATTTCATTCTGGCTACGCCGATGGCTGTCAAACATTAAAAAACAGTAAGGAGACAAACCGATTACAAAAAAAGACATGACGAAGGGGCTAGCAGTAGCTCCGAATATTGCGCGAGATGGAAAATTTACCTTTAAAACAATTTTTAATGGCAGCATTCCAATATTAAAGGTCATTTATAGATCAGTCATCGGCATCGGTTATATACCACAAAAACGAACGCAGATGAAATCTCTATTTATCTCTAAGGGGGTAAACCTAAGCCAACAATTTCAGGACTAAAAGCTCTGTCTGCCCAACACAAATACAACAAATTAAAGCGTCAATATACGGATATACCCAGTCTTTTCTTGGATAACTTGCTATAACCACATATTGGGTCAACCCACTCGGAGTGTTAACACTAAATTCACGTTATTGCATACGTTCCTCTTTGATCACTCCATTTTTTTCGGATGAACTCGACATAGAAGTAATGGCAATGGTGTTTACTCGAAACAGTTATATACTACGGAATAACAGGTGTATAAGCTTCCACCTTCCTGCTATTAACAGTGTTTTTCAGGCGATACTAATGGTCATCTCACAAAGACCGCATCACCTATACAGGCGGCTATTTTATACTTTGAAAAAATTTCGCTGACTTGAACTGTAGCTCTTCAATGCTGCCGACACCTTCATGAGATGGCTGAGGCATTCCCAGGTCAAAAGAAAATTGCAAGGCTAACTGAAATTGGGATACACTTGGTATCAAAAATGCATAGTAGTTTTCAATGAAACATGGCAAGTAGAACCAACTTGTCATATTGCTACAACACTATGGCCAAACATAATGCCCTACGCAGGCAAGACATTCGCATAGCTATTGGAGTTCCAATTGGACATTGTTTGCTTGGATTACATGCTGCTATGTAGACTAGGCGCTCTCTGATACGACTACTGCAGCAATTGCATGGAGCGAAGAGGAAACAATGCAACACCTTCTCTGTGATTGCGTGGCACTAGCAAAACTGTTTTAGCTAAAATATTTTGACAGCAATTCCTTAAGTAATCTGAAACACAAGATATTAAGAGCCTATCTAATTTTTTGCTAGTACGAGGTTATTTTTTGGGAACGGGGATTACTGTAACGAGAAAAAAGGGACAGGATCATTAGGCTGTAAAGCCAAACTTCGATTTATTGAAAAAGCGGGAGAAGAAGGGATGGGAAGGCAGCCAATGATGGGCACGATTAAGACTAAGATTAAGATTAATATTAAGATTAACACTAAGATTAAGATTCAGATTACGAATGACATTAAGATTAAGATTGAGATGGAGACTAGATGATTTAGATTAAGAACAAAATTAATATTAAGTTAAATATTATGATTAAGTTTAATATTAAGGCTAAGATTAAGATTGACATTAAGACTATCATTAGAATTGTGACTAAGATTAAGATTAAGATTGGGATTAAAATTAAGATTAAGATTAGGATTAAAATTAAGATTAAAATTAAGATTAGGATTTCGTATAACAATAAGATTAAGCTTGAGATTGAAAGGCAACTCCACATCGAACCCTTGCGAGTTCTACCCGCATTTAGGTATTAAACCACAGCTCCCGCGATACTCCCCGAAGGGGCCGTACCTCAATGAACAGACTGGAGTAGTGCTCGCCAGCCAGATTTGCTCGACCAGCTCAACTCACGGGACCTACTGAACCTACCAGAATACACATGCTTAACCCCAAAACTATTTAGTCAGATTTGCTTTACCGCCATCATCAACCTCCAACACTGTATCCCTAATCGGAGAACAGCTTCACCATGTTGCCGCCATTAACCTACATTCATTCTGCTTGTCTCGCTAATCTCGCAGCCTTACTGGAGAGTAAAATGCAGCCGGGGATGTGAAAGCATGCAGTATTACTCCTTTTCCGGTTTTCTACAGCCGGTCGAGTTGCTTGACGAGCCACATCCATCAACCTCCAACACTGTCTCCCTAACCGGAGAACAGCTTCATCGTGTTGCTACCCATAACAACATCCATTATCATCCAGCTCGTCTCGCTCCTCTCACAAGAATTACTGATCTCAGTCCACCCCAGATGTCCCAGCCCGGAGTGAAAATCGACTTTCAACCCTTGTTCGAGTCGCTTAACTCACCTCAATCATTCTGCTTGTCTCGCTAATCTCGCAGGTCCTACTAGCCTTACTGGGGAGTCTTACCAGCCCGGGTGGACAATAGGCATGGATTATTGCTCCTTTTCCGGTTTTCTACACCCGCTCTTCCTTGCAAATCTCACTAGCTGTACGATCTTACATGTGCATCTGACCTATTCTTTGGCCTTGCTTATCTAGCCAACGAACACACTCCAGAGGCATCTGTTCGCCCGCGGTACCAGGTCTTAAGTCGCTAGTAAGACCTCGAAAGCCGTAGACTCTTCTGCCAGTTGAGGCTCCGGCCGACTCAGGATTGGTAGCCTTTGACTGGGGTAGGCGGGGGAGGTAAAGCCCGTACCCTGAAAACCCCAAAGCCTCCTGCCTCCCCTCCTCTTTTCTCAAACCGGGCTTGAGATCGTCTATGGCAGAGATAGATTAAGATTAATATTCGGATTAGGATAAATGTGTATGATGATGCAGAAAAATACTCTCATAATGGTGTGAGTTATTGTAGTAGCAGTAAGAAGTATCGCTGCGCGTGGGATCTACGCACAATTGTTTTTGTTTCCATTGTCTACAAGTTTTATGTTTAATTTTTTCATTAGCTCTTCTTTCCTCATTTTCTTCGTAATCGGTTAGGCATATATGCTTAATTTGCCTTCGCTCCTTTACTACATCTTCACATTCATACTACTTTATATGTACAATTTTATGTTACTCCTAACCTATTTGCAGACTATTATTTCAATTTACGTGTATTTGCGTAAACATCAGACGCCACTGAGGCATTCCCTCGTCACGAGCACCTACACCCACATTCATTGGTAGGTAAACAGTTTTTATTTGCATCTTAACATTCGAGAGTAATATTTGCTGTTCATAAATAGTTTTATGTTTTCATTGCATAATAACTATTACAACGTCCACTTGGAAGAGGAAAAGTTTATGCAAGCAAGTGAATAAACAGTTAGATGTGTATGGAAGACTTAAAGGCAGGAGAAAGGAGTATGTGTAGACGAGGAATTTGCAGAAAATATTAGCAAGTTAATAAGACTTTGCATGTTTTATTTTGGTTTTTTTTTGATAATAAATAAACTTTGTTTGATGTTTGTTCACTAATGACACTATTTTGTTAATACCAAAGCTCACCAGTAGTTAGGTACTGTCCATAAAGTACCAAAAAGGCGACAAGCGGTTGCCGTTGGCGAAATTGATTTTTTACGAAATAAATAGTAAAGCAATAAGTAGCGTGAAAGGGCATGAAACATAGCTGTGACCTTATAAATATGCAGGTTGCTAGTGTTAGATGATAGGATTTGAATCTCAAATCTTTTTGACCTACATAAATTTCTACTCTGCAATTTTAATTGATTCAAAACGGTTTTAATAAAGCCACATACGCATATATACAGAGGTAAACGAGTAAAGCGGCTCAGTTGATATAAAAAAAAAAATATATATATAAAACTTCTAATGAATTTCATTAAATTTCCAATTATTGCGCAAAAATTCCAGTGGAAAATTGCATTCTAACAAAATTTAAAGCCTCAGAAAAGCTAAGCAAATGCAATGTAAAATTCCAACTCAAATGCATACGAACAGCATAAGCTCAAGAAGGCTTGCATTTAAAACTACCGTCGGCAGTAAACTCCGTACAAATATATATACATTAGTGCGGGTCATTTTGTATGGGAGATTTTTTCGCCTATACGCATATAGCAGAGAAGGATTCTACATGTAATTCTAAGCAAATTTGCTGAAGAAATCATAGGCCTAAAATCAATTTTGAGTTTGTTGAATTGCGAAAATAAGTTTCTTAGCAGTTTGCTGTAGTGGCATGAGCAAAAATATGCTATACGCGTGTTTTTGGTATGAGCAATCGATACCTGTATTAATTTTTTCTAAGTGACAATTTTCACATTTTCTTCGAACCCCATTTTCGTAAGATAGCAAACTCTAACTTGATTTTAGAGCCATGCTTTCTTCGGAAAATTTGCTTAGAATTACACGAAAAATTCTCCTATGCTATGCGCGCGTAGTAAAAAAAAAATCGACGCGCCCTAATGTACATGCATGCAAAAAACTATAAATATATTTAGTATGCATGCATGTCATACATATATGTGTATGCGAGCGTATATTTCTAGTGCATACTATATCACCAAACTTTTTTTTTTTTGCATATGCCCCATTTCGCCTCGTTCGTTTGCTTGAATGGTGATACCTCCTTAGCGACATATCCGGTATACTCCGTGCTGTATGCCGCCGCTGCACAGGCAACCACATCCTTGCCGCTGCGGTCAGGGGTTCAAAGCATACGGCAAAGGTACAAGTAAATTGCTGCCTGCAGTAGTAGCTGATGGTTTTATGGCGGTAAAATATGTGCAAGAAATTTTCTGTTGCAAACAAACACCCATACAAAGGTACTCGTATATTGGTGTAATTGCGCCTTATTGTGCATGTATGTATGTAATGGTGGCGCTATTATAGAAAGTTGTGAGTACTATGTAGTAATCCTGCAGGCGGCGCACTGAACACCACATACAGGTGCAAATTAGACGTAAAAATTTTATATAAGAATATGTATGTATGTGGTTGAGTGTGGCAAGCGAATGCAATGATGTGTTGTTATGTGTGAGCGTGCCTGCTGCACATGCATATGCCTCAATTGCAAGCGCTTTGTTCGCTTCCTTGCACATACGTCGAGGCGAGGCGAAGCGAAGCTAAAGGAGCACATTTTTATTTACCTTAAAGTAAAGGTGAACGCAATGGTGGTTTTGTGAGGGGGGTAGCGAGAGCGAGAAAATACTACACAGCCAAAGTAGTTGGGAAAACAAATATTCATAGCAAAGCCTTTCTTAAGCCTCTTGCCCTTCGCTTATGTAACATTACCATCGCTTGTCATGTCCAACCTCTTTAATTCCATTCCTTCCCTAACAACCGAACAAAGCTTTCAAAACCCATAAAAAAACTCAAATTCTAAATTCGTTCGTTAACTGCCACATAGCCACTTGAGTGCGCCACACAGCAGTGTACCAAAAATCAAATAACTACTTTTATTTATGTACGTATATTGTTGACCAAGTTGACAGCAGGTAATGCAAAGGAACTTTCCAGCATGGTTAGCGAAAGCCAGTGAAATGCAGAGAGAGCGAACCAGCCGTTCGTTCAAGCAAGCAATCGAGTAGTATGCTTTCACTATGTAAAACTTTTAACGATCACACTTCCGATTGCAGGACAATTGCTATAGGTAGCAAGCACATACTAATGTATATATATTAGGGTGGTCTTTAAATGTGGGAAGCAAATTTTAAAATCAGATTTCCTAAGGCTCAACCCCTACGTCGATGCTACTATTTATAGTCGATGATATAACATATAAATTTTGGTCCCGATTGGAATCGGTTAAGGCGTGGCGCACAGGGGTCAAAGTTCAGATTCCTCTATGGAGACTCAAAAAATAAAATTTAATTTTTTTTCATCTAATACCCAAAATTGATACTACTATAGTCGAAGATATCACATAAAAATTGTGGTCCCGATTGGTGACGGTTAATGCGTCGCACACAAGGGTCAAAGTTCACATAACCCTATGAAGACGCCTAAGACGACTTCAATCGGGATGTCGTCGACTTTAGTAGCATCGATTTTGAGTATTAGATGAAAAGAAAAATTAATTTTTTTAAGGCTAAACAAATAGTTTATTTAATTTTTTAAGGACCACCCTAATGTGCATTTACAAACTTTTTGTGTGTATTTACTTGAAACGCTTACAGGTTAAAGTATTTTCATTGTATCGTTTATTGCTACGAAAAGGTTGTCCGGACAATTGAAGTTACATGCAGACATACGATTACATACAGATACTTTTATGAACACAGGTATATGTTTATATAGCTATTTACATACATATGTATACTATATGTACTCATGTATGCAAGACAAATTGCGCAGAGGCAGCAAAGCTTTTGAATGATCAAATGGGCTATGTGGCGTAATGCAAGGCATCTATTATTTATACACAGTGTAAGGGATTGTTTAAACGCTCTTAATAGTCTGGTTAAAGTAAAGTTTACTAAGTTTTGTTAAAGAAAACTTAAACAAAACTTAAGTGATGGATTTCAAACTTTTCATTTTTATGCACTTGAGCTGGGTATTATCGGATATTGGATGCAATTTATAATTGTCTGAAATATTTTTTTACATAAACAAAGTATGTACACTTTTATACATATGCAATTAATTAAATATTCAAGGCATATTGAGCAGCAGAGAGTACTTGAGAAGCAGAGAAGCAAATTTGATTCGTTTTTCATTCATTCGGTCTCTTAATTGTCATTTCAGTTAAATTTTTTTTTTTATATTTAAGGTGCAAAATCATCAACAAAATTTGCGCAGCTTATTTTTTTTCTCTGCTGCTATGTTTTATCTGCTCTGGGTCACTTTGAAATTTAATTCTCCATTTTCATAAATATTTAATATATTTCCAGGGCGAATGTACACGCTAGATATTATTGAAAAAAGATTATATCCAGGACACTCAATAGTTAGAATTGCAGGGGATATTCTTAATTTACTGACTTAAAAAAATATAATTTTTTTCTGTTATTTAATTTTGTTTAAAAATATTTCCACTTTTTATTTCATTTTAATCAGCTGTGTGTTTATTACATTTTATTTTA
>NW_016179402.1:0-7310 GCF_001687245.7 Rhagoletis zephyria | reverse complement strand
AATCTGCTAGGAACGATGTCGAAAAAAAATTGACCCGCCCTAATATATACATATGTATATATGGATGAATGTGTTTGCGTTGCTGTTAGAGAAATTTTATAAAATCACTTTTGGCTTTGTGCGCATCTGTTCGCTTTCATTAAAAGATTAAAACACTTCATGCTTCACCCAAATACTTATGACTTTTTGATCAAATTGGACGGATTGTGGTGGAAGATTCTAATGGTTGCGTATGACAGGCCATTACCATAATTGGATTGCTATTCGAAACTAGATTTTGAAAATCAGGTGTGACATGTGATTGGGTCGCAGGAGTGCTTGATTATTCCTGAGCTATTTCTTTACATAAATGTTAGCTCGTAATTAAATAATTTAATAACTTTTTTTATGTGAGCTAATTAAACTTTAATTTTTTCACTTTTCACTATTTATTGTACGCGCAACAGCACAAGCAAAATAAATGAAGGTACACAAGGCAATTGCACGCCACTATAGCTTACTACTTTGCTTCAATTGTGCAACTTCCAATGTGGCTACCAATGCTCAATGGACCAACAGAGCTCACGGAGTTCACAAACTTAAGAGAAGACATTGTTAGTTAGTTGTCTATACAAACGCTATAATTAGTGATTTTAATTTCATATATAGTACATACATACTTTTAGTATATTTAGTAGAATACATGCATTTGAACTTCTGATTGTTTTAACAATTCAAAATGGCGCAAACTGGTCTGCCAAGTTTTTTGGTCGAGTTTGCTGATTAGTCTATGTACTTATGTATGTAGACCTCGTTGAAATTTCTGCATATTCAGTTTAAAAAAAACTACCTTAACCAACCGCTTACTCGGCAGTTTCAAATACACTTAATTTAGCAGCAAATATTATTTTCTTGTATGTAAGCATGTTGGCCTTCTTGTGGCATGAACTTCAGACGCTGACCTCAAATAAAATGCTCTTCATTCTTAACTTTCTGCTCAATGTTTTACGCAAAATATTCCAGCATTTATGTTAAGCCACGTTACACTGCTTTGAGGTGGAACTTGTGGCAGAGAAGGGCAGAAAGAGAGCATGCTTCTGTGTTCAGTAGGTCAAAGTTTCTGCATGCGATGCTTTTCCAAGTGTTTTTTGCGCTTTTCTTCTTGTTAGCTTCATAACTAACTCAAGTTTATAAAGATAAGTTTGTTTGTAGCGCATAGCTGCTATTTAAAGTGAGTGCCTTCAATGAAGGAAGAAAGAACTTGCGCTCAACAAAGTTGCTTGGTATATTAAGCACACAAATTGGATTTGACGCCGGCATGAGCCTGTTGTTTGACTAATATGTAGGTGTGCATGTGTATGTATGTGGGTCAATTAGATTTAGTTTCAAATTCGATAAATCCAAAGAGAAATTTAATAGCTTTTCGTATGTATGTATATGTGGTATTTTAATAAAACAACCTAAGTGACTTTAGAAGGTTTTAGTTTGTATTAAAAAAGAAGTTTCCTTTCAAAAAAATTGTATCGTTGACATATTGTTTATGAAACTAATGAAATATTGCCTTAAAATGAAAATGACTTAACTCGAAATATATTTTTGTATCAAAACGTTGAATTTCATTTCAGTGCGAGTCAACACAATTTTTCTCATAGGATTTACCAAGAATACCATTTAAGTCTTAATCTTACGATGGTTGCATTCTAAGTCTAGCAAACCTCGTATTCGTACATAAATTCTATGCACGGGAAATTAGTTTTGTATTTTTTAGCTCAGACTATTTTTAATTATTTGTGCTAATAGCTAAAAAGTAAGGGTAATCTTACTACAATAATTCACATTACATCTTGCGATAAAAACAAAAAATTTCACACAAAAATTTAATATGTTTACAAAGCTATGGGTTAAATATAGTAAAACTGCGTTTTTAGTTTTCCTGTGCCTGTCATCAGAATTTGTTTTTAAATGAGTTTGAAACTTCAAGAATATGGTTCGGTCAAAAATTTATTTAAAAAGGTAAGTGCAATGTGGAATAACATTAAGAATATCAAATCAAAAATAAATGACGAAAATGTTTTTTTTATTATTTTTTTATAGGAAACTAATAAAGTTAGAGGAACGAATTTCGAAGATGGTGTCGTATGCATATTAGTTCTTAATATATTTTATTTTCGAAAAATAACTACGGGAATTTTTCAAGCAGATGGGTAGTTTTCACATTTTATTTATTTTTATTTTATACCAATTTTCACGCTATGCGAATAATTGTAAGCTAAAGTATCTAACTTGGCCAAAAGCACTTTAAGAAAATAAGTTTTTTTTTATTTCTAATACATAGATATGCAAATGCGTAATTGAAACTATTACAAAGGAATGTTAAAATACAATCCAATCTTAATTTTTATTAATTATAAGACAGATAATTGATTAATTTTGTATTAAGTACTATTTGAGAAAAACCATTTCGTGATAAAATATTGTAAGTTGTCATTACTTCTAATGAATGCTATCCGCACCATACATCAGGCATTTTTTACATCACCAAATTAACGAAAAATGCAATATTCCTATTTTGTATTACCCGCCATATGGTTTCTCATTTTTATTTGCAAAAGGGTCCATTGATTTTGTCTTCCTGATAATATTACCTATCTTATCCATGGTGAACGATAACCAGAATTTTTATTGACCTCAACTTTCTGTCATTACTTTTTTCAATTACGCCTCAATACGCCTTTATTGACAAATTTGAGTTACCGCATTATGATAATCCACCTTTCTGCTTGAATAAAGGCTTCATTCAGGCTTTGGCTTTCTTAGATTTTCCAGTATCTTTAAAGCGCAAGTAAAAAAAATACTTTTAAATTCAATGATTTGTTTGTTTTTTTTTGTATGAAATATGAGTAGCAAATTATGTTACTCATACGCCATGTATCCACGAATTTAATAAAAATAGGAAAAATAATAAAATAATAGGAAAATAATAACTATAGATTACGCGAAATTTAAAGCATCTGGGGCAAGTTGAATACTAATATAAAAATAATTACTTCGACTTTAACAAAAGTAAGCAACGTTTTTACGTACCTTTTGTAACTGGCACCTGTAAAAGGCCCGCCTATCCCAGCCAACAGATATGAACACATTCTTAAATAATACATAAACTACTTAAAATTTTCAACATCGAAAATAAGTTAAGTGTGCCGGCCCTGGGATCTTAACCTATCATAAAAAGAATGGCAATAGGAGTTTTTTAAACGATAAACTTTGTTGTTTCCGTGTAAATATGTATTTACTCTTGATGAGTTCTGTTTACGCGGAAAAATTGTTACTAAATGTAAATGTTACAAATTCAGCGGAAGATTTTCTGATTATTAAAATTCGTATATTTCATTGACAGGTCAACAAATGCTTTTGCAAGTATACTATATGCATTTGTAATAGGTAAATATACCCTGAGGGAAAAATTATATAAACACGTTTCAAAAATGAAAATATGTAAAAAATAATCATTAGTCAACGAATTTTAAATTAATTTTAAAGAAATGTATTGTGAGACAATATCTATTGATTTCATATTCCCATTTGAATCGCTTAGTTACCAAAGGGAAGAACTGCAACAAAATTTTTATATCGAAAATATGCTGACTTATTCTTGTTGGTAAAAAACTGAATCATTTGTCATTCTTGTTCGTTGACTTCGTTCCATTTAAGTTGTTGAATTAAAATTAGAATTGAACTAATGCAAAATTAAAGCTGTATTGGACAATTGACTGCTTCCTAGGGCATTGCCTTTTTAAATAAATCAATTCGTTATAATTTTCAGAAGTTTAATTTGATGACTTTTAAACTGATTTCATTTCCGACAGGGTAGTTTACCACATATGTACTATATGTGCTTGCTCAAATAATAGGTCAACATGAGCGGTCCAACGCCGAAGGTAAAACTGGTATATCGTGCTTGTACATACATACCTACATATGCATGTACATAGTTAGCAATTGGCAAGCACTTTTGTTAGCGCGTTAAAATAAAAGCGAAAACGTTTAAAAATAAATATCAATAAAACTGCGCGGAAATGCAAATAGCAAATACATTAAAATAAACATGAACACATGCAAAGTAAATAAAATAGAATACGCTTACAACATTTAACCTGAATTTTTGACCTCACCAAAGTTGAAGCAATTGCAGTTTATTGCGAAAAATGAGAATATGTGGAGAGCGTGAATGTCTAGTTAATGAAAACCTATGCATTTACATTAGAGCAGGTCGCTACGCGGATGCAAAAAAAGTTTACTGTTATCCATCTTAGCCAGAAAGCTTATTTTGAGAAGATTTTGACGTCATGCAAAGTTTCGCCCTAACTAAAATCGTGGTTTCTTCGTAGCTCTACATTAGACCACTTAAAAAAAATCTGCATAAACTTCTCGTTTATAATGGTCTCTTAGACTTTAGTTCCCGTGTCGACTGAATGAACTTAATGTGCATACATATTTATTCACAATAATGAAAAAGCTGCACAGAAAGCTGTCCTGTTAGGTGTTGGCATACATCGTGAAATTTGAACATTTGTGAATTTTAGTAGGTAACTATGACCACAAGACCTTTACCATTCAGAAACCAACATATTAAACTTACATACGTTAATGTACCGAAAGAGCTTTGAGCACGGTACAAATGTATGGTTTTATTAAACGTTTCCAAAAGTTAGTTTAAGACAGCCAGCGCAAAAAGCTCATCCAATAACTCAGCTATTATTGGCTTAAAGCATTCCAATTGCGCTTTTGCTAATTCCATTAATCTGCATGGAAGTTAAACAAACAATGCATCGAAATTCTAAACGAATCGATTTGATTTGACTGGAGGATGCCATTTGGATTAAATTTGGCATCACTTAACTTAAGATTGCTTTGAGTATAAAAGCCCTTTGCACAGTTCGCGAAGCAATTTGACTTTGCTAAAGTGTATGTGTAGGTGTACATATGTATGTGAGTTTTCGCAGTAACTTAGCGAGTGGTTCGTTTCAGTTATCCGCATTTGATATCTTGTAATTAAGAGAACTTTATCCAAAGTTTTATTGAAGTTAAAGTACTTCTTCATGCATTTCCCTTTTTGGAAATGCCTTTTATTTGGCCGCCAATTTGGAGTATTAGAGGACTTTGAAAGAATAGAATTTGATATTTATGTAAAGAGAAAAAAAATCTTTTATTTAAAAGTTATTTTAGGAGTAAAAAAAAATAATTCCACTTTATTTATCTTGTATACTTACAAGTGTTTTAAAGAGTTTACGAATTAAAGGCGCAGTCTGTCAGAAGGATCCACTAATCTTATTATTCGTAATGTATTTCATTGAGGGCCATTTACTCAAGTAGGTTTTAAAATGTATCTGCCATTTCATTTTTTATTTCATTTTTTTAATATTTAAATTAATATCGCTTTAAAAAAAATTATGAAAACTGTTATCATGACCAAATTGCAATTAAAAGCAGAAAGTGAAAGTAGTTGAGATTGCGAAAATTGCAACAGAAGTAGCAGCAGCAAAAATTGAGTTGTTAGCAACGAGATTGAACATGGAAAGTGGAAAGATGGTGCTTGGTTGAAAGAGAGTGGCACTTCTATATGTAACTATCACCAATGTGATGAAGGATGTACACAATAGACTTGCGATATGTAACAACAACAACTATTGGGCTCTTATACTTTTGCTAAGCATTAGGCCGAGCTTCTCCTCCGATTTGTGGTGTGCGTCCGCCTCCATAAGCCAAATGGTTTAATTAGAATCCTTTTCAAGGCAAAATATACTTGGAGGCTTGCTGCTAGAAAAAACTGTTACTAATTTAGATCTAGCCCGGGCAAAGTATCGAACCCAGGTCTAACTGAGTGTTAGTGCGCACCTTCAACAACTCGGCGACAGCGGCCACAATTCGTATTTGTGTATATATAAAAAGTTATAGTGGCATTGCCTGTTAACGCCATGCGTCTGCTTTGCGTGTCACAACGCATGGACACGAAATGGAAGAAGGGTGAAACTTAGAAATCGCTTGCTCTTGTTGTTGACGTCTATGCGAATTTAACACTTTACTGCAACAAATGGAACTTTAGTAGCTATGAATGTTGTAGGCGTGCCTGTATAATTGCCTGTTTTTTGAATGCCGGCTATTGGGTCTCGCTTACAGACAAAGTCTACAAAAGGTGACCTTGTTAGAATTTTTGAATATGGCATACAAAAAGTGCCATAAATGTATATTCACCCCAATGACAGCGAAATTGTGTGGCTTATGAATGACTGTAAACGATTGGTGTACATTTATATAGATTTGTTGTGAGTTAGGGTTAGATATGGTTGATATTTGAGCACACATACGATTTAATTGAATACGATTTGTTTTAAATAGTTGTTGATATAAAAGCCTATGCTTTAATTTTAATACCTGCAGAAAGCCACAAATCAAATGGGCATGAATATGAATATAGATACGAACATGAATATGAATATTAATATCAATATGAATGTGAATGTGAATATGAATACGAATGTGAATATGAAAACGACTATGTATATGAACTTGAGTATAAGTATTAACATGAGTATGAGTTTGGATATGAGTATAGATATCAGTACGAATACAGTTATGAGAATGAGTGTGGATATGAAATGAAGTATGGGTATGAATATGAACATGATTGGGAATAGATATGTATGGGTATGACTTTAATATAATTATAGACAGTAATATGAAATATACATATTTAAATATGGATAAGGAAATTTGTATAAATATGAGTATGAAATTTCTGCGTGCATGTGTGTATAGTATATGTAAGTATGAAAGTGAATGGAATGAGAATGGTTATGAATGTATGAGTATGAGTATGAGTTTCAGTATGGGTATGAATATGAATATTAAAAAAAGTATCCGTATAATTTTTTAATAGTAGTATATTCATTAAGCTAACTTTAAGCTGCTTTTCCATCATTTTTCCACATACTAACCAACTCTTCTGGCATTCCTTTTGCTTATCGCTCACTTCTGTTTCTTGTCAACGGTCATATTTGTTAAACTTTTTACTACTCGCAAGCGCTTTTCTCAATCACTCCGCATTGGTCTCCCCCAACAAATACGAGTTTAAGTACTAGCGTTTTTGCTTTGTTGGTATCACTTATGTATATATTTTCATGGTTGATATTTTACTACATATGTATTGTAGCAATTTTTACTGTTGTCAGTTGAATCTGTTGCAGCTACTTGGGTCATCGTTGCACCATCTCCGTTTTGTTTTTATGTATGTTCTTTTGCCGCTGGTTACTTCTTCAAATTGTATATGAATG
>NW_016179401.1:0-7311 GCF_001687245.7 Rhagoletis zephyria | reverse complement strand
ACTAATGCATGAAAATCCTAACCTCAAAAAAATCACCCGTTATAAATGTTTACAGTGAAGAAATTGCCTAGACGTGAATACTCTTCGTTCTAATATCTGTAAAAATATCGACAAAAATATCAATAACAAAGGCGGTAAAAACAGCGATAACAAAGTCGGTAAAAATATCGATAACANAAAAAATATCGATACCTAAATCGATTAAAAATATCGATAACAAAATCGATTATTATATTGATAACCATTATCGGTAAATCTGTTCATAAATATATCAATAAAAATATCGTTTTTTATATCGATAAAAATGCCAATATAAATATCGATTAATACATCGATAAAAATATCTATAAATAGATCGGTAAATATAACGAAAATTCCGAAATAGTCCCGAAAATCTCGGAATACTTACATACTTAGTCCCGAGAATCCCGAAATAGTCTTGAAAATCCTGATGTAGTCCCGAGAATCCCGAAAATATCATTACATTTATATAAATCTTTCTACATCTATCTTCATCTTTACTTTTATCGGTATCCTCATCCTCATCTTTCTCTTACTATTTATCTTTATTTTTGGCTTTATGTTCATTATTTTCTTCATCCTTTTTAATTAATACCAGTGCATACAGTCAAGAAGCACTTGTTTCCATCCCAACCATTTCCGTGTGCAATTTCCGTTAAATTTGCCAATTTACTCCCAACCCACAAAACGCCGCTAAAGAAGTTTCACTTCAAAAAAAAAAAACATACCAAACCTCCGTTTAATTGCTTAGGCAGTCACTTAATTGCCACTTATGCGTCACTGACTACCAGCAGAATTTTAAAATTGCTTAATTAATTGCTCTCGTACACTCTGCACTGCATTGAGTATTTTTTCGCTTTAACATGCATTTTGCAACAACTACAGCGCATAGCTTGTTGCAAGCAAATTTGCCCCAAGTTACAGCCAATTAATATGGACCGCAATCGCATTAGAAGGTCTTCCACTCCAATGCGAATATCAAACTGCTCCGTTGTGCGTTGTGTTCATATTTAAGTGGGCGCATGTTAGCATATTGCTCTCGGCGGCCGTTAATTTATTCGCTAAGTCGAACGATTACAGGACCTCGAACGCGCGCTCCTTCACGCAGGCGCATTCATTAGCGTGGTTTTTGCGCTCGACGAAGCTCAATAGCTTCAACGGACCACAAAGTCTGGTTTGAGTATTGGCCATAAAGTAGCGACCGTAACAAATTTTTTAAACCGCAACATCAACACTGAGCGGCTGTTGCTGCTGCTGCATAATCTATTTTGGTGAATTCGTTGATGGAAATGTAAAACTTTAGAGTGGCAAGAACTTTTGCCAAGCCAGTTAAACAAAGCAACAATTGGAGATTGCAAGTGGAAGTCATTGGGGGAAGGAGTGTAGCAGAAGAAAGTTGATTGCAATAATGCTGTCAAAAGTTGCTGGCGCACGGACACAATTTGAAATGGAATATATATGTACATGTATCTGTATATCGATGGCTTAGTGGAAGATAGACCTATCTCGGCAGCCAATTCGAAAACTCCCCATCTCAGAAAACTTTTCAATGGTGCCCTATCTCAGAATTTGGTTGAAGAACTGGCTGCCGAGATAGGCCGATCTTGCACTCAGCCATCGATATGCAGTATGTATGTATTTAGGCTACTACCCCCCATACCAAATTGGCTTTCTTCCCATACTCTATTGACACTCTTTTCAATTTGTGCTGGGAAAGTTAAGAAAAAAAAAACATCAAAACACTATGCCAGCAGATCCAAGTGGCAACCTCACTTTAGTCGTTTTAATTTATTTATTGTGTTCTACTTTATTGTTATTGCTGCTGCTGTGGTCATGCTCGGTCATGTTTGTTTTCCAGCTATTTTTCCTTTCCTATTTTATTCATTTTGGTCAATTATGCGCAGAAAAAGTGCACACTACAGTAACAAAAAAAAGAAAAAAGGGAAAAACCATTACGGCTATGTATATGGCAATAATAACAACAGCAGTAAAGCTTCGAGCGACCACAGCAAGCGGAGCAGCAAGTCATAAATGAAACTTTTTAATGCAATTTTCGTGAACAAGTTGCGATTTGCTGTCATTGTACAAGTGTGTGCTCAGGCAAAAAACCCAAAATGAAAAAGAAAAAAAAGTGTACTTTGAATACTGAGCCAGTTGCCCAACAAGCAATTTGTATTAGAATGCTTTGTTCGTTCTCACAATAGTCGGGTATCGAAACGAGTATGTATTCCAAAAAACTTTAACGATAGTAGTTGAATGGAATTTGAAATAAAATCACACCAACAGCATGCCATCTGCCAATTATGCTGAATTAGGCGATTACCTATGTATGTGATTCGAAATCGTAAAATGTTAGCCTTCCCAGGGGGAAAAGGACACAATATTGGGGTAACTGGCATAACTACCACGTACATAACCATGCAGATCAGACATAGCCTCCATGGAAGTTAATTATTGACATAAATTCCAGGAAATTTCGAAAGATATCTCACGGAAATTATGTCATGACCAGGGAACGGATTTTTAGGACCTAAAAACCTATAAAAAAGGCAAAATAAAGTAACGAAATAGGCTGGAAAAGGCAAAATAAAATACCGAAAAAGGCAGGAAAAGGCAAAAAAAGGTATTGCAAAAAAAGCAAAATAAGGCACTAAAAAAGGACAGAAAATACGAAGAACAATAAAAAAATATATTTATTTTAGAAAAACTTATATTACAAGTAAAAAGAGTATGAACTATGTAGTTTCATTATATGAAAAATTTGTACTTTGAATCTTTGACTATTTTATCCTTTCGAGTTTCTAACTCATAAAACTTTAATCTGTATAGTTTTAGTAACATTGAACCACAAGATGCATTTTGAAGTTTTCTGGCAGCATTTTCATTCGATTTTCGCGAAGAAAAGCCTTGAATGTACTAAATGTGCTCTCCACGTAAGTTGATACAAGTGGAGCCCAATTTAAATATGGAACGTTTGAAACGTTCATATTATCAGAAATAAGGGCATTTTCCTCGCCCTTTACAATTTTACCCACACCTACGTTAGCTGAGAAAACGGCTTTGAATTTTTTCAACACCAATTTGGCGAGAGGTCCCTGTGCTTCCTTAAACCGCATGGGCATGTGTATATTTTTTAATCTTAAAAAAAAATTGTAAATGCTATAACCACTTTTTTAAAGGTAGAAAGGCAAAAAAAAGGCAAATATCTTAAAAAATGCAAAAAAAGGCAACTTCAAATGTGTACATATGGAATCAGGGAAAGCTAAATCGTGGACATTCTTAATCGAAAATACTCTATCTCTTTAGCAGAAAAAAGGCAATTTCCATAAAATCCGTTCCCTGGTCATGACATAACTTCTGATAAAATTTGATCACCAAAGAGGGTGAAGACCATCCATTAAGCGAGCGGTAGAGTTGCAAAACTATCGTTAGTGCAACCATCGTTAGTTTTCAGGTTTAAGAAAAAAAGTACCATTACTAATTGAAAGTTTACAGAAATGCTATCGATAGTGCCAAGCGCTATTATCGATAGTCCATGTAAATGTTAACAACTGTTCTAAATTAACCGGGACGGCAGCGGAATAAAAAAGAAAAATAAAATATAAATACACTTAGGGCCGTCATACGTCAAAAATCGATAATTTTACTTTAGACATAGCTACAAAATTTTAAAGCAGTATGAAGTGAGCTTTAAAGTTAAAGGTTGCCTGAGAAAACTCGTTATGGAATAATTGTATGTCATTTATTGTAAGCATGGGCGTAGCCAGGTAGGGGCAGGGGGGTGCTCGAGCCCCCCCTAACTTTCAAATTTTCCTTATATATAAATAAAATAGTACCCTGAAATGTCAGCTTAATAGGGTCGAGCTCCCCCTAAATTTCATTCTGGCTACGCCGATGATTGTAAGCCAATAGTCTCATAAAGCGCAATAGTTTGCTTTAACAATATTTGCTCAAATTAATGTTCCGGTTAAATTTTCCGCCTAAATATAATATAAATTTGAAGCAAAACTTTTAGGCAAAGTCAATACGTTTTCGAGATCATAACAGAGAATAGCTAGGGGTGAATCAATATTTTGCCGATACTTCTCTCTTTCGGTTTTGCAAAATGGGTTTTCCTCGACATATTTACATCGATGTTGTACCAAACACAGTTTTCGCATTGATATTTTTAAATGCAGGGACCGTAAAAATTTTTATAAAAAAAATCGCTCTTCAACAATTATTTTTTGACTTTTATTTAGTTGTTCCTTTAATAACATTTATTTCTGACTTTTATTTTATAAATTNTCAAAAATTTTATTATTTAATTTTTATTTTTATTTTATTATTTTATTTTATTTTTTTATTTGCACCATTTTATTTTGCAAATTTTATTATTTTGCAGCAAAATTCTACTTTACATACTGGTGCTGAACAATTTGGATCCAATATTTACTGAAATATCATCGTTTTTGCATTTTTCGAAAATACCGTTATATGAGAAGGGGCGTGGTTACACTCCGCTTTCACCCAATTTCAACAGCAACAGCAACAGCAACTTTTGCTTGCTGGTTAATACAGAGACAGCTGCAATGTAGTTGCCAAAACGCGTATGTATATGTATGCACATATGTATATAAACCTGTGTGCATGTGTGCATGTGGTTTGGAAAGCCAAACCATGTGATTGTTGACAAAGTTTGACAGTACGTAAAGTTATTTTAATGGGCTTTTTTTTGGTAAACTTGTCTCTTTTTCTGGACAACATTTTATGTGGTATGCCTACATACACATTCTAATAAAAGCTAACAAATATTGTGACAATCGAGTGTTATGTCCCAGCAAACATTTGGAGTCATAAATGAGTCTTTAAGGAGTCCTATTTCGGAGCTATTACGCTCATAATGAGCTCATTTAAGAGTCCGATATGAGTGTGTTTCCCTTCCTACGAATGTCGACTTATATGAGCTTAAATTCATACATCAAATGAGCCTCAATATGAGTCATATTGGACTCTTATTGGCCTCATATACGGCTCATTTTGGACTCTTTTAAAACAAGTTTTGGCCTCATATATGACTCTTTTTGAGACGCTTATCGGCCTCATAAATTGCTACATTCGGACTCTTATTTTAGATTGCTCTTTGAGGCTTATTCAACTCACTATATTTGCAAAGGCATTCCGCAAAAAGTCCTTGCAAATAACATACATACATACTTACATGCATATACACATTCCAACATGCATTCAATAGCAGCAGCTGAAGCTAAATTTTGTTCATTTTTTGTTTTCTAATTATTTTCAATTTCTGTATAAACAAGTTTAGATATAAATTTCAAATCTTTATTGTTTTTATATTGGCACAAGGTGCTGGCTCATAACT
This sequence comes from Rhagoletis zephyria, assembly GCF_001687245.7. Classification (NCBI taxonomy): domain Eukaryota; kingdom Metazoa; phylum Arthropoda; class Insecta; order Diptera; family Tephritidae; genus Rhagoletis; species Rhagoletis zephyria. The sequence continues at coordinate 1,928 of NW_016179401.1, read as the reverse complement.
TGGCTCATATATGACTCCTAAAAGATATAAGAGTAAAAAATTTTTTGTTTTTGAAACTCATATTTCTTACCTACCTAGGACACCTTTCGGACTCATATATTCTGAACGCTCAGAATATGTTTGCGGGGGTACGAATAAATCATTTTAGACAAAGTTGTATAAAAACTTTTTGTATTTATTTAAATATTTTCATTTATACAAATGTAAAAGTTGTGTTCGAATTTAAATTTAATCAAAACAATTCGTTCATTTACACATTAATTGAACATCATTTTGAAAGTTTATCGGATATAAAAGATGAAAAGTTAGCTAATCGTGCATACGTGCGTGTGTGACATCAAGGTTAATCTAATAATAATGAATTTTGTGAAAATTTACACTTTTGGGTTTGATTTGTTGTTTCACAAAATGAATGAATTTGAACTGTCGATTGTGCAAAAATGCTTTTTAAATTTTCGATACCTTGCGCATGCATTTGGAATGACAAGTAAGTTGACAAATCGTCGAATTTCTAATCTTTAGAATCAGAGATACTGGTTTTAACAAAGGGCCAAATACCACAATTTTTCATATAAAATAATTTGAATTTAACTTTTTGAACACGCGACAACCCTCTTCCAACACTTCAAAAATATTCTTAGTGCTTAAACTAAAAATTTCTTAACACTCCTTGGTTCGACATTTAAATTTTGATATTTCGTATAACTTGTGTATAAGTAAACTAAATTCGATATTTCAAGCAGGTGGCAACCCTCTTCAAAATATTTTCAAACTACTATTTTTTTCTGAAACCCCTTTCGTTTGGCACCCATATGGTGATACATATTTCGCTGACCGAATATGATTTTCTAAACAGGTGGCAACCCTCCTGTAGTTCAGCTAAGAAACAAAGTTCGTTGTCTCTTCGCCATCTTATTTATAGAAATGTTAAGCCCGTCTCTTAGCTTTAAAATTACGTTAAGATGAAATCTCGACGATCAGCAGAAGTACATGATTAGTTAGAATCACGAAAAAATGCCAATTTTGACAGATCATATCTCCGAAGAAAAAAAAGGAGAAAAATCCTCGAACGCGTGTTAGCTTATTTCATGTACAGAAGCCACAAGAAAAATTTGAAGCAAATCGGAGACCTGACTTAATTTTTTTTACGAAATCCGTCGGACTTAAAAAAGAATGGCCCATATGTACATAGATAGAGTCAGAGAGACTCAATCTGGGAACTATTTCGAGGTTTTAGAAATTTTTGAGATTTTCGGGTTTCTCGGGACTTATCGATATAATAATCAATATTTTTATCGGTTTTTTTATCGAAATTTTCAGAACTTATCTAAATAATAATGTTGTTATCGATATTATATATTTTTATCGATTTTGCTATGAAGGGTAGAGGTAGGGATCTAGATAGAAAAAAGACAAAAAATATAACCGTTAGCAAAAGCAGATATATGTATGTATGTACATATGTACATATACATATATGTATATTAGTTATGAGACAAAAATGATATGTAACGTAAGTTTCACTTCTCCAGTGTTGCCTACGCGCACTTACTTTTTTTTAAATTATTTTTATGTGACCAGCACGAATGTACTGGAGAAAGGATAAGCCGCTGTAAAAACCACTTATCAGGCAATTAACAAATTGATTTCAACTCAGTTTGCTGGAAATAGCATTCATTGACGCCAAAGCCAAACTGCATATCTCAAACCGACAAGCACACAAATCCCTCTAAGCCATGTCCATTAATGATAAATGAAAATTCAAGCAAATGGAATGGTTGAACGTCGTATGTATATACGTATATATGCATGTGCATGTACACATTAACCTCCATTCACTTTCAATGTAGATGTGATAGGTCAAAATGAAATTCAATGCAATTCTCAGAGGCGAAAGGATTGCGGCGCAATGCTTAGAGGCATTACGA
>NW_016179400.1:0-7311 GCF_001687245.7 Rhagoletis zephyria | reverse complement strand
TAGAGCATGTAGACGCATATCTGCATCAAAAAGAAGATTAAAAAAATTTCGTTTCATTATTTTGGCGGTTAGGGCTCGATAGCGATAGGTCGGAACGAAATAAAATACCGGAGCGGAGCAAAGGCGGAGTGATGTAAAGAATCCTTTGCTCCGAAGGCCTGTTTGGGACATTAAAATTATAATAAAAAGCAGGTAAAATATTGGCTTAAAATTACCCAAAACGGTATGTCCATGTAATCACTTTTTGCTACACTTAGCGCCGCACTGTGGGGTATATGAACACTCTAAAAAAAATTGTGTAAAATTCCTACCTAAAAGGTAGGTTACTGATTTCCTACCTTATTATTCGCAAAATTACATGCTCGATTTTTTCAACGAATAGTTTGTTAAAATTTTCCGACTTTTTAGAGTGTAATATAGCTGCTGTTTTGTGCGTAAATTTACTACGAAAGTGTGTACAAGCTACAAAATACACATCCGCTGTTGGATTTCACCCGTAGAATTGTGTAAAGTCGCTAACAAAAAGGATTTTTACACACGAAAATGTGTAAACGAGAAAAATACGTATTCATCGTGTAAATTTATAAAAAAAAAAAAAATTAAAAAAAAAACACAAAAATTTACTCGATATATAGTCGCATTTTTCAACAGATTTTTTAGAGTGAACGATCTGCGCGGCCAAAGGTCTTTTCGTTACACTTATAATAAGAGCCACACACAAAATATTGATTTGAAAGGCATTTAAATTTCAAAAGCTACTTGAGAGATATGTATAAGGGGTTCGAAAAGTTTGTGCATCAGCTCCTAAAAAAAGCAGTGTACCTGTTTGGTTTGTGTCCTGTGAAAAGTGCAGCAAAACCTGAATGAAATGTTTACATATGATATAATATTTTTAAGCGTCATTCAACGCCTACACTGTTTCTGGTTTTATATATTGTCTTTTTGCTTGTATGAAACTCAGAACATACCGATGGCTGAGTGGAAGATCGACCTATCTCGGCTGCCAGTTCGAAAACGCTCTATCTCAAAAAACTTTTCAAGAACGCCCTATTTCAGAATTTTATTGAAAAACACCCTATCTCAAAATTCGGTTCAAAAATGCCCTATCTCACTTCAAAATGTATTGAAAATATGCTGTTGTAGGGCGTTTTTGAATCGGCAGCTGAGATAGGGCGTTTTTCAAACGAATTCTGAAATAGAGCGTTCTTGAAAAGTTTTTTGAGATAGAATGTTTTCGAACTGGCTGCCGAGATAGGTCGATCTTCCACTCAGCCATCGATATACACATATACATATATATAAAAATATCTACGCACCCACAAATCAGCTAAAATATAAATTTCGCTAGAATAACCTCAACCTTTTCAGTTTCGCGCTAAAAGCTAGGTATACATTTGCATGAAATTTCACAAAAAAGCCGTTCAAGGATTCGAGCTGCAATTGTTTGCCTGCTTACTTTGAATGCACGCGCTTGCTATTTAGTAACTCGGCTACGCCAGTGAATACATTTTTGCCAATAACACAAGGTATTGCATGAAAAAATATCTTCAAAGTAATTCTAGGGACAAAAATAAAAAACAACTAACATAAAAAGTGAGTTGGCTATCTTATGACCGATTTGCATTATCCTTTGATGTTCATTTTTTAACTTTTCTTTTGAATTCTTCGAACGAGGGCTACGAGAAATTGTATTATGCACAAGTTTTCATGACATTGACGCTGTTGTTATTAGTTTTATTTGAACTCACTCGCCGACTTCTTGGCTTGCAAAAATGTGTAAGATCCTCTTTTTTGCCGTTGTATTAACTAGTAAGTTACTTTCGCTAAAATGTATTCTTTCTTCAGCGCATTAGGTAACTGCGCTCAAAAAAAAAATTCCCACTTCAACCTTTTTTGTTGTTGCAGCAGCATACTTTACTTACTACAGAACACAGCACGCGGTATTTCGCATAACCGTCTATGTAATTTGGTCAAATATTTCCGCTTAATTGCTTGCACTCGTTTGTTGATTGTTGTCATCGGCGTCGTTAAACAGCGTTCTGTCGCGCAGGTACAAGCTATACATATTGGCGATTCATTGTTGCGTTAACGCGCAACGCATACCGTCATTTCGCGTGCCTCGCCCTCGCGCTATTATTCACTCAAACAACTATTGTCTTGTGGCAAAACATAACGCCCAGTTTTAAAACACAACGCCCATTACCAAAAAAAAAAAAATATGCAGCCGAATATTTAAAAACTATAACCATAACTGAAAATATTCCGCCTAAAATCTAAAACATTCCGCCTACATTCTAAACATTTCCATTCAATGCGTTGAACGCGGCTATGACCGCTCTTTTGCTATATCGCTTTTATTTCTAAATTGCTATTTTATTATATGTAGAATTTTTTTTTTATGCAAGGATTCGTGTCGTTAGGGTGACCTCCATTTTTTGCACAGCCACACACACACATGTGCGTACTTTCAGTTGCCAAAGTGCGTTGCTTTCTTTCTTTGCATTCCTGCCAATATTACGTTTTTGCTGATAAACTATAGCTAATTTTGCTCCCAGCTTGTCTTGACTGCATTCCAAGCGCGTTTTCTCTGAAGTCCTTGAGTGAATTTTTTACTCAACACCATTCGTGTGCGGTGTGCAAATTGCATGCGTTTATTATTAGCTACGTTTTGTTGTTGTGCCAAATAAGGTAGTGTGCCTTAGTTGCTCTGACTTTTTTAACTGCAGGCTATGCATTTCAACGTTATGTTGCTGTCGTCCTTGGCCTTCCATTGAAGTAGCTGTTTGTTTTCCGTTTTTTAGCGAAACATCTATTCGAGGGTTTTCCACTCGCACAAAGCCTTTTCCTATTTTTTTTTTGTTTTTTAATTTTTTCAACATTTTTTATGCGTTCTTTTGAACATTTTTTACGGCCTTTTTTTTTTTTCAAAATCTCTTTTCATTCTTGGCTTTTTGTGGCTGCTTCTTATATGAAATTGCGTGCTTCTGCGAACTGTTTGCTCAGCATTTCACTGACTTTCTGACATTTTACTGACTTCTTAGTTTTTGAGTTTTTTATGTAAGTAAAATTTGACTTTCTTTCTGATATTTTACCTCCGTTGACCTTTTTGGTGAAATGTTGTGCGTTTTTTACGCGTTCGCGGAAGTATGCGTAGAATAGGTTTTGGCATTGGTGGACAATTGGTTGGTTGCAAATGATACTTTCATAAAAGGCTTTTTACCAAGAAGGTGAGCAAGGGTTTCTGTAATGTTATCGCAAGCACAAACTTGTAAATATAACCTTAAGCGATTTTTTTAAAAATTTCAAAAGGTCGCTGAAATTCTTTTATTTAAAATTTTCGTCACTTTACGTTTGATTACATGAGCAAGCGACCTTGTAAGTTCGCGCAGAAATGTTAAATCCTGCGAAAATTGGTCAACCAATATATCAACAATGGGCCATATGACGACTATAGCTGGAAAAAATTAAAATGGAATGTTGATGTTTGATAATTCCAGCTTGTTAATGAATGTGCAATTGCGTAGAAAAAAAATAGCCTTTACTGTTTTAAAGCCCGCTTTAGTGGATTTTTTGTAGGTCAAGGTTGAAGTTTTGAAACTTTGTTTTCTAAAAATTACACAAATGCATTGGAACGCCGCTGTTCATCAAAGTGGTGTGCCAGGACGCTTGAAAACATGTATTTGGCATAGAAAACGGCGATCTTCTCTTTCAAGTAAAAACAATTTAATGTAAGAAGAAGAAGATAAGATTAACAATTCGTTCATATATAATGAGCGACGTTTGATCGGAATANAACTGTTTTGCATGTTACCTTTGGCGAGTGCTCTGATCGCTTGCAACATGGTCAATATTGCTGACGTAACAAGAACGGTGTCTCAAGTGTTTCACGTGTGTCATAATTATTAAAAGTATGTCAAACGCGGTTTGGACATCGACTTGCTTTCTCGCGTCAGCAATATGCACATGCATTAGAGTGGTCAGGCACACTACACTAGAGTAAGATGTCAAAATTAAAGCAGAGTCTGTAATGAAATTCGAGAAAAGGGTCATAGCTACCCAAAACATCCCAAAAATGGGATGAAATTCACCATAAACCCGCTTATTATTTTTCCTTCCCCAACAAATTTTTCCTGGGAACATACCACCTATCTCCTCTCCTTTGCAAGTCCCCATACAAAAATTAGATAATTTTTTATAAAATAGAGCCCACCGCTACAAAACACTTTCCAGGCGGATAAAATGTATGGCCAACCTCTATTATCTTTACTGCTTATGTAAATATATACAAAGGATTTTTATTTTAATTTTATTTTTTATCAAAATACTCGAATAAATTCGCATATAGCTTAGAAAGTAGACGTCAAAATTCATATTATCAGGAAAATTGCCGACAAGGACTCGGTAGGATCTCGCTAAAAATACATTCAATCTCTTTTTATAAGTGAAATGCGCTTAATAATTGATGGCGTAAAACTGGATATGGCGCAACTAATGACTAGAACACTGCAAGGAGATTTTTTATGAACCACGCCTAAAGTGCTGAAATTGCTTGATTACAAGAAGAAATTATAATAAGCGTTTTTATATAATCCTGAGTTGCTTAAGTTCAGGATTTGAGATTAACATTGAAAATTACCACTGCCAAAAGCTATTAAAAGACTTTCGATCTCCGCCACCAGCTTCTAAAACTTATGAAACAGATGAAAGTTCCGACTCCAACAGTGGCATTAATTCAAAAGCTTTTTGGCTTCATCATACCAAATTTGCTTGGGATGTCCCTAAAATAGGTATCAGTTAAATTATATATCTTGAATATACCGTTTTTGCTACAAAGCCGCCTCCTCAAAGGACCTCTGCAGTCATCCAATCGATCACCGATCAAGGTGTTTTTTCGTGACAAATCTAAGGATTTGAAGCTATAAGTACTTTTTGCAGGCAAACTTTTATAGGGCGGGCCACTGTGTATCGCTAAGACTTTAACTTTACTGCCTTTTATTTACTTTTGTAAATTTTCACTAAATATTTTATTTATTTTTTTTTTAATACTGGTCAAATTTAAGAATAGCTGTAATGTTTTGACGCTTACACTCTTGCTATTTGTATGGCTAAGCTTCTTCTCCAGGTTTACGCGGCCTTCGGATGGTAAATGAATTTTATGCGTAGCTTTTTTAATGCAGAAATACACTAGGCGACAAATGAAAGTATACAACTTTTTATAATATAATATTCACAATAATTTTTATGCGCGATTTTTTGCATTAATTATTTATGAAAATATCATTGATTCTATAATATAAACCATATAAATATAACTTACACACTTTATATAAAGTTCACAAAAATGGCAAAAAATTTCATCAAAATTTGCTACTTTTTATTCAAAACTTCTAGAAAATACAAAATATATACAGCAAACGCTTTGGTAAAAAAATATTTCTTATTTGGATATGTGTCATAAAATTTGAATATTTTTTTTTTTAATATATGTAAGTAATATGACTCATGCAGCCGTCCATGATTCATTGAAGATGATTTGACGAAAATCTTCGCAAATGTGCAATCATTAAAAATTAACATACTTAAAATACAATTGACGCTTTAAAACTTGTTCAAACATCCAAATGAAATTGATAGATTACCCTATATTATGTCATCAGAAAAGTTGCTTAATGGCAAAACAGGAAAGAGATGATTTTAGCAAAAAATAATGTTCTATTAGTTTGAAACATTAAAGTAAAAATAATTAGAAAAGAAACTCTATGAGTCAGTAGAGAGTGTAGAGATAAAAGAAAGTAATTATAAATAAATGCGGAAAGCAGATTTATGGCGAGAACGGGAATGTAATTTTTCTTTCAGCTAAAGTAAACAATCGTAAAAACAAATTATTTCAAAAAAATAGACAAGAAAAAGATTTTAAATTTTATATCAAAGGTTCAAAAGAATTTAACTTTTTGACGTTTCTTTTTTAAGATTAATTTTATTTATATTAGCAGTCGAACTACGTAATTAATATCATGCATCCAAACGCAATTAATGGAAATGTAAGTATTTGTTTTTTGTTATTTTTTATATGTTACAATAAACGCTTGCATCAACATCTCTGTTGTTCGCACAAATCGGGCGATATTAATTATCATTTGCACAGTTACTGTTAAAGGGTGTAAAAAATGTAATTAAAATAATAGACTGGCTTGCTATTCAAATGTGAAGTTGTACGATTCACTCTACAAAATATAAACTAACATATACACTCACAGCTGTTCATAAGTATGTGCATACACATATTGTGGTGTGTGTATGTATGAATGCACGTACATACTTACATACATGTGGTTTATTGGGTGTTAGCTCCGCCCATTTGTTGAACGATGCTCTGCACACAAAACAAAAAAAAAACAGACGCCAATTTATAACACAAAAGCCTTGAACAGAAATAACTGGCCAATATCAAAAAAAAAAAAAAAAAAAAACAGGTTGATGGTGATAATATATGTATTTAGAAAAAAAGCTCTTAACTTATTAAAAGCGAAAGCAAAAGAGGAAATTAGAGGAACCAAATTTTGGAGGATACTAAAAGTGAGGATATGTACAAAAACCCATAATAAAAAGATTCGACCCGGGTATTAATGCAAACCCTAGTGTGTGTGAGGTTGTCCGACTTTTACAGGAGAGAGTAAAACCTGTCTTGTTTTTCAAAATGGTTCCGGTGAGCAAATCTTATTTTTGGCGCAAATGTCAGTTGTGAGGTTTTGCCGAACCACGATACGGGGGTTTGAAGTTTGAAGGACTATATGCACATATCGATGGTCTTCTTCAATAACACGACACAACTCAAAATTTCATGTATTTCAGTTAAATAGCAGATTAGGTTGATAAATAGCAATGGGGCACATTCATAGTCAAAATAAAGTCGACTCTAAAGTTTGGTTGCAGTTTTTATGATAGTTATTCCATTAAAAATTATTTCGAAATGCCACAAATAACTTTAGGTACCAACTTAATTTTGACTTTGGAGATACGCACCAATATTTTCTTGTGGCGCATCGACATATGTCTACTTGTTGCAAGTCCGGTAGGAAGCGGTACAAATATAAAAAATCGTGTGATCGATGGAATTTCTGTGGGTGGTTCTAGTATTTATCGTGAATATTGGCGTGAGTCAAAAACTGTCGTTAGATTTGGAAATAATGTAGGTCCAAAAATAACCATTAAATACCAAGTTTTTTATTTTGAGATCCTTACAAAATTGTAATTTTTTTATTTTTATTTTTTAATCAGGCATAATCGCAAGCTTTTTATAGTATTTTTTTA
>NW_016179399.1:0-7311 GCF_001687245.7 Rhagoletis zephyria | reverse complement strand
AGAAATATGTAATTGTAATGATAATAGTAATGATAGTGGTTGTAATGATGATGAATTTTAAGGGTAATTATAATGGTAATGGTAATCGTAGTGGTAATGGAAATGGTTATGTAAATGATAATAGTAATAGTAATGATAAATGTAATTGCGCTAATGCTGGTGACGATAATGGTAATCGTAGTAGTAATAATAATGGTACTGGCATTTGTAATGTTAATTATTATAGCAATTTTTGTGGTACTGAAAAGGTAAGGGGTACCGGTAATAGCAACTGTAATTGCATTGGTAATCGAGTAGGTAATAGTAATGTCAATGGTAATGGTAATGTTATCGTTATGTAAATGGTGGTAATGCTACTGTTCAAAGGCTTCGTATTTAAGCACATGTATTTTTAAGAGTACCGTTAGTTACATATTTTCAAATTATAATAATTCGTATGTGCAAATTGTCAAGAAGTACCTTTTTGGGAATTGAAAAATGCCGCTCGGGTACCGAAAATGAGTCACTGAAACCGTTTCTAATCATTACAAGCTATGTCTGGCAAAAATTTGTGCATCTAAATCGAATAATGAAAAGACGAGCAGAATGGATGAATGGGTATGCCAAAATGATTTTCTGCCAAAATAAAACCAGAGATGGCATAAGCATTATCGACCAAGCGCCATCCTAACTAGCTTCATAGTTAGCAGTGAAGCTGCACGCCAAAATCCCTGCACAGTGGTATTCTGGAAAATTTAGAGGCAGACGAGTATGCGGAAAAGGTATCTGAGGTTTAATTAGATTTTCAAGTGTATAAGCGTAGAATACGAAGTTGTCTAAGACCCCCACGACGAACAGCTTCTCGTAGGAGTACTAGTGGTACGGTGGACCATTGACCACATGGCTATTTATACAGCAGTTCCAAAGTTAGTGCTCCACATACTAGGAAAAAATACCCCAAATTTCGTGGGACCAATTCTTCGTGATCTTAGAGAGCTCAGAGAAAAATTTGTTAGATTTTCTGATAGGATAAAAATATAATGACTGTGGTCCTCTGCAATAACGAGACAATTCAAAATTCAACCAATAAAAACTCCTGCTACTGTTAAGTGGCTTACGTCTAATATTTGTCTAATCCTTACCACTTAGTTTAGTCATCCTTACTACTTAATTTAGTGAGGATTAGACGTGGATTATATGACCATTACAGACAGCATTACTGTTAGGTAGAGTAGCAAGGGCCTTTATTTTTGAATGTTCTGTTAGGAATGCAAAAATCGTCTTCTGGAGGGCTCTTAACCAGAGATTCCGCAAACTTCCTGATGAACAAATAATCATATATTTGACCTTACACTTTTTCTAAGTGTTTGGCCGAGCTTATCTTCCAATTTTTGGTATCCGTCTTTAAGTTGTAAAACAAATAGAGAGACCCATAATTTAACGCCACCTTCGAACGCCTAAAGGATTTTCATATAAGCTTTTGTAATGCAAAAATATACTCTGAATTTGTCATTGCTTGCAGAGAAGTGGCCGCTGTAAGGAAACACTTTTGATAATTACAGATCTTGTTACGACCTCCCTGGTCCAATGTAGTACCCACCTCTAACCAATACACTACAGCGGCCACATGGTAGATAGATAACGGTAATAGCTTTTCGTAACTCATATTTCGATCTGTATCACCATGTAAAATATTTATTTAATCAAAGTTTATTTTCACGACTAACAATAAATTAAAAATTTCTTAACCTTAACCTTCATATTTTCTTCATCTTCAACGCCATCTTCGCTTTCATATTTTTCTCCATCTTCATCAGCGTCTTTTTAACTCTATTTTCATCTTAGCTTTCATCTTGGTATACATCTTCATCATAGTGTGTATTTTTATATTTCTCTTTGCTGTCACCGTGGACTGCGTTTTACCTTCGCCTTTATCTCCATCTTTATCCTCATACCTATCATTATCCTTGTCTTCATTTTTGCCCTTTTCTCTCCCCGCCTACTGAGATATTCAACGTAGCCATTCGTTTCTGGTCCACGCATTCGCCATATACATACGTAGTTTATGCCACTTTCAGCGTGGCGAAAGAAACCCTGCACTGATGCTTACTTACCTACTCCATTAATGCCCATACATTTTAACCCACCTCCACGTCGTATGAGTAACCTTTTCATATGTACCTATGCAAAATAATTAATGAAATGCAATCTAATTTTATGTCTGCAGCTGCCCTTCAATTATCGTTTGATTAGACTGATACATAAAATAAATGATTACATAAAAGTCCTAATACGATTTTTGCAGACCCAGCTGATTAGTGTCACATTTAGTTCGAGTTGCAAGCTTGTGGGTATGTGTGAGTAATCGCAAACTGAAAGCAAATTTGTATGCAGCGCAACATGTGGATGAAGTTTTTATTGGAAATGGCACGGCAAAGAATTGGTGAGCTTGTTTACAGTTTCATATATGTACATATATATTTACTACATGTGCGCATATACTTTGTACGTATGTACATAAAATATATGAATGTATTGGATCATGTGTGTGCGACGTGTGGAAAATAATAAAGAAACATAGTAAGCGAAAACAATAAACTTCAATAAAAATGTACGAACGATAGAAATCCTTTGCTGACATACGCTGCACACGTCTATTTATTAGGTCAAGGGAATACTGAGCTGGCCTTGTATATGGATGGACATATTTTACCAACTAATTTCTTACTCGAAATAATACTTTTATAATTCCCGAAATGTTTTGCTCCACCACGAAGTTAATATCAATTTTTTTCTAGCGTGTTTTCGCATGTTTTCTTCTTTGCGCTTTCTGCTGCCGCCTTTTTGGCTTTTTTTCTGACCAGCCTGCGTTGGCTGCATATACTGCTCTTTGCATTATTAAAAAGGCAATAATTCTTTTACTTGTCAAAACAATCCCCATAGTACTAATATTTATTTCCAAATAATGGTGAGAATGAGAGTGTTTATTGCCATCAGACATGCACATACGATTTCACAATCAATTACAACAGGAAACTATTTTTAAAAGTATAGCTTGATTAAAGTCATATGTTGGTTGATTTTTACATATATGTACACACATATACATGTATATTTTAATGCGTAATATGTATGTAGAATAACATTTAGTGCTTTTTTGAAGTTCTCTAAGTACCCATTGTGTGATTTTTTGAACCGAAAGTTCCACAGCCATTTTTCGCGTGGGGCACAGTGGTACAGTCCCATAGATGTTTTGTATAAAATTAAAACAAGTGGGCGTAGAATCTCAATTTTCCGTATGCAACATTCATGGACATAAATCAAGAATAAAACGAAAAAGTGGCGTGATCGATTTATTTTGAAGCATACCTCCAATGCATACCTAACCTCAATAATGTCTTTTAAAATCCATATTATGATAGTAATAATATTATAACGGCACATCCAAAAACAAATGGCAGTAATCAGATTATTTTAACTCGAACATACCTCTCATGCAAACTAAACTTCAAAAACGCCTTGAAAATGTCATCATTAGTATATTATAGTTTACGTCAAAAGTCGCAAATACGAGCCAATTTTTTTTGTTTTAATCGAAATCCAATCTTTAATTTTTCTATAGCCAGAGAGAAGACGGAGGAAGACCGACGGAACAAAGTCTTTGCACATGAAAAGTGTCAAAGTGTACATTCTTAAAGTATAGCATTTGTTTCCTTATATGTATTTATTAAAATATTTCGTCGATCGCACTAAGTTTTCCTCTATTTTCACAAGTAAATGCTATAATTTCATATAGATCTACACTAAAGGCCATTAAAACAAAAGTTATTGGTAAAACACATTGCTCCGTTGAATAAAAATCTGCATAAGTTTTAGTTGAATAAAATTCTTCTGATTTCGGTTACTCTTATTTTGTATAAAATTGCCACACTTGTAAAAAGATATAATTAATTTTTCTTACTCAAGTATTGCTTTATAAGGCTAAACCATCCAAATGTAAGAACTGTATTTTCACAAAACTTACATTTTCCGCCAAAATCCCATTATGTTGCGTGCTTGGTACAAATTTGGATTTTATTCTATACTATTTATTGGCATCGTTTTGAGCTCAAAATTCAATTACGAACCACTTGGACAATTCAAGCGCATATATAGTAAATGTAGCGTACATACACATACATATATGCATGTGAATTAAATATAATGGGAACAAATACATATGCACATATATACAGTGGTCAAACAAATTACAGCCGAACCATATTTTGACAAGTTTTATCATATTGTTTTTTTTTTTTTTGTTATCTAATTTTGGTTGTTATTTTATAAAACTCTTGTTCGCAATGAATCCCTTAAAAATCCAAGTTTCAAACTTTTTGCAATATGCAAAAAAAAACTCAACAACATTTCGTAAAAATTTCGAGCTCTTTTAATTAGATTTTGTAGAAAGTTTCCAAGTATGCAGTTTTGCAGCCCTTGAATTCTATGTAGTTGAATGAAGTACCTTCAAGTTTCAAATCACTTAAAATATTTTTTTTTTCGATTTTTTATAATTATTTCGTTTCCCATTTGCATCCATAATAACAATAATAATAACAAAGATAGATATGCGCTTACACAAATAGTTATTGTTTGGCCGAGCTTCTACTCTGATTTGTGGCGTGCGCCTGATGTCATGCAAAAGGGGTGGGGACCTTCAATTTTACGCGGATTACGAAGGGCGATTTTATTTTTGTGAGAAGTTGTGTTTCCTTAGAAACACTATTCGAAAAAACTTTTTTATATTTTATTTTTGGTGTTGGTCGGAGACTGGGCTTGAACCCAGACTCTGCGACATAGTAGTGCGCACTGCTAACCAATACACCCATATTTTGCGAATGTGAACGAAAAAAAAAATCTAATTAAAACTACGATGGAAAATAATGAAATCAGTGCAATTTCCCTCAATTTACACTGAACAACACGCTGTGCACAAAACCGCAAAAATAAAATAAAAATGTTACATATACTATGTACTAGTATATAAAAAATAAAGTGTTAATAAATAAGCCAAACATATGCAAAATGCACACCCTTCACGTCGATAATTACATATGAAGTAATACGCAAATTACAATATGCGAACAATGCAGTTGATTACTTACGCAATGCACGCGCAATTACATAAGCAAACATGAGCACGCACGCACGCACACATGCATATGTATGTATGTATGTATACACTTGCTTACGGATTTGCAGAAATCACAAATGAATGTTGGCGCGCAAATATGCGGTTAAAAGTGCAAATGCGTTGAAATGAAATCACTTGTGTCAACAACTGCAAATAGCGAATTACATACTTCTATACATACATGCATAAGTAACTATCAGACGTAAATGATGCGTTGCCATATGTTACGATTTCATTTTGAGCTACAAAATTGCGCCTGTAAGCCTCTAAGTGGCATACTGGCGGTTATAAGCAGTGAAGGACATTCATATTACTTAACACGCAAAAAAAAAATATTTATACAACGGCGTCCTTCGGCATGCAGCTGCAAGCTTTCAGTTCCTAATTTCAGTATAAAGCATTCATGGTTTCAGTATAAAACATTTGTCATATTATTAACAGTATTTATTTTAAATATGTAGCTTCAAATTTTCTATCTACAAAACATTGCCGATCTGTTAACCTTCATATCCAGGAATAGCTGGTGTTAGCAAAACCATGGCCTCGCTCCTTCGCTATTGCGTTTATCAAAATGCTATTTTCGCTATTTATTGCATTTATTTTTTACGTTTATATGCGGAACACAATGCGCTTACACCTACATCTATATGTATTTATGGGCAAATCTCCGGAACAGTATTCTTTTGAGTAACTCACGTTTAATTTAATTTTATAAATGTAATCTTACTTTTTAGTACCAGGTTGACCGAGGTTTGCCCGGAGTGCATATACTTTTTAAAGTTTTCAAGGTTTGGATATCAAATACGTGTCATTTGGATAGCTTTAAAAAAATGTTTTGGAAATAAAAAATAATTAGGATTTTGATATCTTTTAAGTAAATTTCTTCCTCTAGAATTTAGGTGGCAACCCTATTCCGAAATACGCTGGAATTAATAGTACATATCTTGTGAGTATACATACAAAAAATGCAGATTGAATTAACAACCGTGATTGAAAATATTTTCTGACCAAAGTTCTCAACAATACCTTTCATTTGATATCCATATTTCGATGTTTTAGATAAATTGTGATGAATCCAAAATAAGTGGCAACCCTACACATTTTATTAATTTATTTAGTTAAAGCATTGTTTAAGCACCTTCTCTTGGTACCCATAAATAGTATTATTTTAGTTTTTTTCTTTCTAAACAAAAAATTAAATAAAAATGTGAGTCAAAATAAGTGGCAGCCCTATTAAATATATTTTTGAATTAGGAATCTTTAAAATACCTTCCATTTGATGTCCATATTATGATATTTTAATTAATTTGTAAATAACTTGGAATAGGTGGCAACCTTATACGAGTCCTCTTGAAGATAATGCCTATTCAGATAACCTTAAAATCCAAAACATTACCTGTGCAAAAAATATCATCAAAATCGTTAGAGCCCTAGTTCCGAGAACCCTATGTATGTATATATATACAGAAATTGCTCAGTTAATGTAATAAGAAAAAAATCTATGCAACTTTTATAAGAACACTTGGCAAGTTCTTGTATTTTATTTAATTTTTTTTAATTTCAATGTCATTTTAATTTTAGTAAACAATCAAAGTCATTAAAATAACAATTTTGATATATCATTTTCGATTCTAGCGCAAAACGGAGCCATTCAAAAATCATGGCAAATATGTATTTAGTATTCGTAATATTGGAAAATGTATTAGGGTTTGAGAAAGGGCGTGCTCCTCATTCGAAATAAATTGTAACGATTTGAAATCTGTCAGTCGTAATAATCAAAAATTTGTTATTTTAAGTACTTCTCCATTTTGCATTTTCACCAATTCCTTAACTGTTCTTATTTCTTTATTTACATGTTACTTACATACAAGAGCATAAGATAAGGCCTTCTGCAGGTACGTGCCTTTAGAAATATAAAAAAATATTTATAACAAATATAGTCTGGATATGTCTTTGCGTGAATGGCTTCAAAATGTCCCATTTTTGATGGCACACTGACAGACTAAAACGACACCGTCTAGAAAATTTTTGAAATCGGACAAAAACCACACCCTCTAGAAAAGTGGCTAAGTTTGAATTTTGGAAAATTACCGTTTTTTTATTAATAACTTTTTAGGCATTTAAGGAAAATGGGTCATACCAGAATTTATTGTTTCCTC
>NW_016179398.1:0-7313 GCF_001687245.7 Rhagoletis zephyria | reverse complement strand
TACTACATAGATATGCATGTGCGATACAATGTATCTAATATTAAACAATGTAGAAGTATTAAATTGAAAACTTTAATTATTCAATTCCTTTAAATTCAATATAGACTTATCACCTTTTAACTTCCAGTTTTCTACATTTGTTTTACGCTCTATTGGAAAAGTATAACCGCAACACATATTGACAAGTTTTACAAACTATTTTTTTTTTGTTATTTAATTTATATTACTTGTTTTTAATAGTGTATTCTGCAATATTTAAACCAAATTCAACAAACTTTCATAAAACTTCAAGTTTTTAATGAGCATAATAAAAAAATTATGTATGCGGTTTTGTAGCCTATTTAGTTTTAGTACAATAAAGTGCAAGTTTGAAGTTGCTGAAAAATCCTTTCATTTTTGATATTTTTTTTTCCTAGCGGTGCTGTGCATTTATTTTCATACGAAAAAATTGTAGAACGTACCTTTTAGGTTTCATTAACAACACCAATATAGACGTCGTCAAATTAGCGGCCTTTGTTATCGTTAACGACAACAGCTGATTTCGCGCTAACGAATGTTGTTAGGGAAACGTTTGCTGAATAGCTAAGTTGTTAAAATTGTCGTTTAGCTGACTTAACAATAACAAGGGTTGTTAAAATCGCGTACTGAATCGCACCACAGGCTTTGCCACCCATGGAAATTTCATTTCCCTTCAATCTTCTTACATACCCCTTGTGCTCATTATCGTGGATGGTGTTAATCATAAATTCTTTTAAGTCGGAATTACGAGACATTTTAGCCTCAAGGCATTGTAAACGCCGACGTGCCAGGGAATCAGGTACCTCTTCTTCATCGTGCTTCCACAGAAGTCCAGTTTCCCATCGTTTCTCCAGAGGAAGGTATTTTGTTGTAGCCGACATTATGCGCTGCGAGCGATCGTCTTCCTTTGAAACCAGTGGTGCAGTTTCTCGAATACCAGCAGACTCTAATGAATAGTGGAATTTTACCAGTGCTTCCAAGCGCTTATCACCATTACAAGTGCAAAGGTGCAAAAAGGGACACTCAAACAGACGCGGTATTGGAAGTGCGGTACAAGGCGGTACATAGTATAGTTATGTACCGCCTTGTACCGCACTTCCAATACCGCGTCTGTTTGAGTGTCCCTTTACTTGTTGGTGTGAACCTTTATACATACACAGACCAAACAATTTTACATCGGGCTGCAACGCGTTCATCACCTTCCCTTTGTCTAGTTTCTGAGGGAATAATAAGCTTTAAATTGTCCAAGCTAATAAGAATCCGTGCTCGTTCCGCAGTATATGGAGCAATTGGTAGATCTTTTAGATGTCCTCGAGCAGATATGGTAGCTAAGTCTAATGATGGTACAGGAAGCTTAAGTGCAGTTATGGTATGCACATTTTTCATATACAATTTCCTTGCGTTAGGTAGCTGTGCGGAAATGTACAGGGCAACAGATTGAGAATTCGTTTCATTTTGTTTAATATCATCTGTCCATTGTAAACACAGTTCCTCCCTTGGACCGGCAATACCTAGCTCTTTTGCTAAGTCTTGCTGCATAAGTGTACAAGCTGAACCTTCATCAATAAAAGCCCATGTGTTGACAGACTTACCATATGCATGAAGCGTTACACCTGCGGCGATTATGATAAATCAAACACAAGTATTTTTATAACTAAAAATTAAATTTAAACTTTATTTAAATGAATAATAATTGTAGCGCGCTTCCACTCCGCAGCACCTGGGTTCAAACCCTGGTCAAAGCAACATCGCAAAAAATATAGAAAAAAGGTTTTTTCTTAACAGCGGTCGTCCTTCGGCAGGCAATGGCAAACCTCCGAGTGTAATTCTGCCATGAAAAACAGCTTCTCATAAAAATACAATCGCCGTTCGGAGTCGGCGTAAAACTGTAGGTCCCTCCGCTTTGTGTGACAACATCAAGGCGCACGCCACAAACCGGAGGAGCAGCTCGGCCAAACACTAACATATGTGTAAGCGCCAATCTATTATTATTATTATTATTATTAATTGTAGCACACTATGTTTCTGTGTCAAGAGAAAAAACGAGAGAGAGCATAAGAAATCTCTGCTGTCAGAAGCCAGGGTTATGTGCTACTCCGTACTTAGTAGATACAGCGTTGCATTTTCCTTGCACTGCATGGGGTACGGACTTAGTTCTGAGTGCCACATTACTCCCCCTCCTGTTGAAAACGAAAGCGAATTTTACGGCCTGAACGCGTGTGGTATTCCGGCTGCTTGGTATGCGATGGAGTGCTTTCTTGGTCTTCGTTAACGACGTACGCAGCCTCTAAACGGTCGATACTAACGTTCACCTGCTTCCCGCGAATGTCGACTTTGTAATATTTTTCACATCTTTTTAGAACGGGATATGGCCCTTCGTAAGGGGCCTGGAGTGGTCGGCGTACGCTGTCTGTTCTAACGAACACGTAGGGCGTCGTTGCCAATCGAGTCTCGATAAAAGTGGATGGCTTCGAGTGGTTGGCGGTGTGAGTCGGCGTTAGCTTGCGCATTCTTGCTCGCAGGTCATTTACAAAATCGGCTTCTGCGAGAGTAGCGTTGGCGTTAGACGTGTGGTGGAGAAATTCACCGGGCAATCGAAGTGTCCCACCGTAGACTAGTTCTGCTGGCGTTGACTTTATGTCTTCTTTGTAAGACGAGCGGTAGCCCAGAAGAATTAATGGCAATACTTCGACCCATTTTTCTGTTTGGTAACACTTAATCGCAGTTTTCAGCGTTCCGTGGCAGCGCTCTATAATACCGTTTGCGGCGGGGTGGTACGCCGTTGTTTTGAGGTGCTGAATACCCAGAAGTCGGTTGAGATCACGAAAAAGCGACGATTCGAATTGGCACCCTTGATCGGTGGTGACTCTCAATGGTATGCCAAATCTGCATATCTATTTCGAGTAAAAAGCGTAGGCGACTGACTCTGCGGTAACATTTTCGAGAGGGTATGCTTCTACCCATCGCGTGTAACGGTCAATGCAAATGAGGCAGTACCGATAACTTTGACATGGCGGCAAGGGGCCTACTATGTCCATGTTGACGTGCTCGAACCGCTTATCCGCCAGCTGGTATGTAGATATCGGCGATTTGTTGTGGCGTTGAATTTTAGCTTTTTGGCAGGACAGACACCTGTTGGTCCACCCACGACAGTCTTTTCTCATATTTGGCCACACAAATTTTTCTGCTACCAGCTTTATGGTTTTGGCCGCACCGCTGTGACAGATGTTGTGGATTGATTCAAATCCGATTTTACGAAAAGGCTCTGTGAGGTAAGGACGTGCGTTACCAGTACTTACGTCACAATATATTTTAGCCTCCGTACCTGGCACGACGAACGCTTTTAAATCTAAGCTGCAATTATTGCTGTTTACCCGCTGAAGCTCGTCGTCTGTAATGTGACTTTCAGCCAAACTCGCGTAGTTAATTGTTTGCGGAACGTGAATCGCTTCGACGCGCGACAGTGCGTCTGCTATGACATTGTCCTTGCCGGGAAGGTAGCGGATATCGGAAGTGAATTGGCTCAAAAAATTAAGATGCCTTATTTGCTTAGGCGAAGCTTTCTCCATTTTTTGGTGAAAAGCGAATTGGAGCCGCTTATGGTCCGTGTATATGGAAAATTTTTGTCCCTCGACCATATCTTGGAAGTACTTTACCGCTTTATACGCACCTAAAAGCTCGCGGTCGTACGTGCTGTAGCGCTGTTGTGCGGCATTGAGTCGTTCCGAGTAGAAACTGAGAGGTTGCCATTGGTTGCCGTCAAGTTGCTGTAGCACGGCCCCGAGTGCCGTTCCGGAAGCATCGACGGTGAGTGCTAAGGGTGCGCCAGGCTTAGGAAATACTAAAAGGGTGGCTGCGGCTAGCTCTGCTTTGCAACGCTGAAAAGCTTCGTTGGCTTTCGCATTCCATTCTATTTTTGAGGTGTCGCGTTTTTTATTCCCTTTAATGAGGCTAGTCAAAACGCTTTGGCTCTCCGCTGCTTTTGGTAGAAACCGACGGAAAAAATTCAACATACCCAAAAAACGTCTAAGGTCGCACACTCGTTCTGGTGCTTTCATTTCTTTAATGACCTTCACCTTGTTTGCTGGTGATTTTAGACCGTCCGGAGTGACCACGTATCCAAGGAATGTCACTTCCGGCTTTCCGAAGACGCATTTAGAGAGGTTTATTACGATGCCAAATTCGCGCAATTTTTGGAAAACCGTGCGCAAGTGTCGTCTATACTCGTCCGTATCTCTCGAGGAAACCAAAATATCGTCAAGATAAGGACACGCAAAATCGAAATCGCGCAGAATGTCGTCCATAAAACGTTGAAACGTTTGGCCGGCGTTGTGTAAGCACATGTAAACGAACTCGAACATTCCGAATGGAGTCGTCATAGCGGTTTTCGGTACATCAGCGGTTTCCACTGAAAGTTGATGATATGCACGGCGCAAGTCGATCGTGGAAAAAATTTTGCAACCGTGCAGTGCGTGTGTAAAATCGTGGAGATGGGGGATCGGATAGCGGTCGGATTCGGTTACGCTGTTTAACCGCCTGAAATCCCCACAGGGTCTCCACTCGACGTTTTTTTCCGCACCATGTGAAGAGGGGACGCCCACGGACTTCGTGAGGGGCGACAAATTCCTGCGTCGAGAAGCGACTGAATTTCAGCTTTTGCGACTTTCAGTTTGTCTGGCGCCAAGCGCCCCGGCTTCGAAAAAACGGGAGGACCCTTCGTGATGATGTGATGCGTGACACCATGGGCGACATTTCTCCGACCCTGGTTTTGCTGTGTTATGTCTTTAAATTCCCAGAGCAAATCCTGAAAAGGCATATCACGATTAATAAATGACAATTTACCTACGTCACCGTTGACTTTTTTGATAGCGCAGCATTGCGAAGCATTTTTCAAACTATCCACCAGCTTGCGTTGATGCAGGTCGACCAGAACCTTGATGTGCGCCAGGAAATCGGCCCCTAGCATAGGTTGCGAAACGTCCGCAACAATAAAGTTCCAGTTTTCGGCGAAGACCGATGTTGAGGCAGAGGGATTTCTCGCCGTACGTTTTTATAGTTGGCTTGTTGGCAGCGTATAGCTGTAAATCTGCATCTGGCTGTCGTCGTTGTGCTGGCATAGGTGGAATGACGCTAACTTCTGCGCCAGTATCCACTAAAAATTGTAGGTTGCTGTTTCGATCCACGATGAGAAGTCGACGGTTGGTCGCGGGAGGCCTGTCACGTACCGTCTTTGGTGACAGGGCTCTTAGTTTAAAGCTTTAGATCCTGGCTTTCGGCACTTTGTTGCTTTTTCTACGAATCTCCTGTGGTACCAGCAAATGTCCGCGCCACTGCTTGGTGTGCGCGCGAGTCTTCGCGAATCGGATCGTCGCCTCTCTCTACCTCGTTGCTCTAACTTTGATTTTAACTCTGCAACCTCTTTCGTCAAAGCACATATTTGTTGCGCCAGAGAAGTTTGATCGCCATGTGCAGAAACAGAGTGCACATGCGGGCCGCCGCTAGCCTCAACTATTTTGTCGTAAAAGTAATGCGACTTTGTCTAAAGGCTCGGTGCTAATCGATATGATAGAGCGAATATTTTGCGGCAATCTGTTAAGCCAAATAGATTTGAGCATACCGTCGTTCATTTCGCTACCAGCCAGATGGCGCATTTCGCGCAGCAGGTGTTATGGGCGCATGTCTCCAAGCTCTAAATCCTGCAGTAGTTTTTTGATTCTTTTTTGCTCGGAATCGGCAAACTGCTCTAACAAGCGCATCTTTAGGGTTCTATACAAGTCCTCAACTGGCGGATTAAGTATAATGTCGCTAATTTGTGCGAGGACGCTGCTTTCGATGGCGGCTACTACGGTGTGGTACTTAGACCTGTCGCTCGAAATGCCAGCGGCAATAAATTGCGACTCTACCTGCGCAATATACAGCTCAGGTTTTGCATGCCAAATTGGTGGAATTTTCACGGTCACCTTTGCGATTTCGGTAACGCCTTCGCTTGCACGTGGATCTTCAACAGGTTGCTGCACAGCGGCTTGCATCACGGAATCCTTTGACCCTTCTTCGTTAGGCATTGTGCTTTAAGAGTCGTCGGGGCGATTATGATAAATCAAACAGACGTATTTTTATGAAAAATTAAATTTAAACTTTATTTTTATTTATTATATTTTAAGAGAAAAAACGAGAGAGAGAATAAGAAATATATGCTGTCAGAAGCCAGGGTTATGTGTAACTCCGTACTTAGTAGATACAGCGTTGCATTTTCCTTGCACTGCATGGGGTACGGACTTAGTTCTGAGTGCGAAATACAGCACTCCTCTTTTCTTTCGAATGGAACAGAATACGATTTTGTACGGCCCCAACATGAGTTTCTTTTTTTGTAAACGTAACAGAGCGTTTGTAATGTGATAAATGTAAAAGTGGATTATGTGCTCGCTCACAACCATCCACACCACATTGCTGCTTAGAGCTACAACGGCGAATCAAGTGTTTGGCTGGCTTCCAAAACGTCAATTGCATTGCATACGTACAAAGTTTAATGTTCCATAACGCCGAACTACAAAATGTTAACGATGTATACTTTTCCAACACGCATCGGAAAATTTATCGAAACGCATCGCTAGCGTAATCAACGCATCAGAAACAATGTTGATGCTTCGTTTGTTTTTGGTTACCATTGGTATTTTAAAAATGGAAAATTCAGAAAAATTGTTCATTGCTATATTGAGTATGTAAAATATTCAATGTATATGGTTGCAATGTGTCGTAACTCTGCATATACGAGGAACAGTTTGAATAACGCAGTATAGCAGTTTCCTAACATTGTATTGATACGTTTTGGAAGTCAGCCTTTCTTGAAACAGCGTATGCACAATTTTGCATCTCTAACAAATTTCCAACGCATGACTTTGTTCAATGCACGAAATTGTTCACATACTGTCAAGCAATGCCCTTTTGAACATTTCGGGCAAATATATTTTGCTCGCTCGTTGGCAGCGACGACGTGTACGATTATTCTCGTATGTTGCTTTTTTCGGTCGCTCTTCTTCTCTCGCTTATGTTGGACAGTGTTGCCGTTTTAGCGCTTTGGTGGCTAGATTTAGCTAGCACATAGTTTTTTGACCACACAAATTTAAAATTACCCCTAGCCCTTTTTTAGCCCTTTGGAGAATTTATTCATACTTGGCATGAAAAAGTTGTATATGCTTAATTTGATCTAATTTTGTTCATTTATGTAAGAAAAGAATTTTTAAACTAAAAAGGCTGATATATATACATATATGTATTGTATGTTCCTTACGTTTTTA
>NW_016179396.1:4914-7314 GCF_001687245.7 Rhagoletis zephyria | reverse complement strand
AATAAAAAAAATATTTATAAGCTGCGAATAGCCTTCAATAAAATCAAAAAAATTATTGACATACACAAGTACGAGCCGAAAGATGAACATCAAACGGAAGTTTAAAAGCAACAAAATTTAGGTAATGGTCCGTAGCAAAACTTCGACTTCATTGTATGAAAGGTTCAGAAGAAAGGAATTCACATTTTTCAGAAAATTTTGAAGAATTCTTATGTCGCGTATACTGGCAGGTAGCGCATTAAATAATTTACGAGATACTGTTGTATAAAATCTGCAGGAATGAGTAGTTCGCGAAGACGGGACAGCAACAAGAGGGTATGAGTTTTTCCTCAGATAATAGTTGTCCGATTTGACACTATGTACGTACCCGCATATAATGTAAAAAATTTTTAAAACTTTGAAATAATATAGGTCCCCCACTGGAAGAATTTTCAGATTTCTAAAGAGTTCTCTGGAGGGATGCACACGATTCGCGTTACATTATTTCCTAACAACGCATTTCTGCAAGGTCAGTAGAGCTTGAATTTTGTTTAAGGGGGCGCCTCCCCAACAGCTGATACCATATGATAATTTAGAATTGAATAACGCATAGTAAACTGTTTTCAGAGTATTATTAGAGCAGTATTTTCTGTGATGATAAAAGCAACGTAATGCAGATTGAAGATATGGTTTTAAACGAGATATGTGGTTACACCAATTCAAGTTTTGGTCAATGGATACACCGAGATATTCGAAGTCATCAACTATCTCAATTACAAAATAATTGTTACTGCAGGACGCAAGGGAATTGAAAGTACCAGATTTTACCTCAGGGCACAAATGCCTATGTAATGTAAGTCGATCGCAGTCCGAAGAATGAAAGGTAATTTTCACATCTGGTGATTTTCTCGCATACAGGCTAAAATAAATTAATTTGGTTTTACTGCTAACAACGAGCTTGTGTTTAGCAAACCAAGCTCTCAGAAGATAAACGCCATGATAAAGACTAGCCACCAGTTCAAATGAATTTGTTGAACAATATGCAAGTGCAAGATCATCAGCAAATGCAGTGACTTTTCCTATGAAAGGCAGATCAGAAATTGAGTTTATATAGACCAGGAATAGGATCGGACCTAGCACAGAACCTTGTGGAACTCCGATTTTTATTGTATTATAATTGCTGAAACTTCTGCTTTATGTTGCAATTTTTACCATTTTATTTTATTTTATTTTTCATAACGCCACTCCGCTGTATTTATAACTTTACTAGATATGGCATTTAATACTATGTTAATTTTAATATACAAAATGCCTTATATTTTGTTATATCTGAATTAATGTCGTTATGTAATTAGAAATATTTGTTTATTACATTTACTAACAGCTGTAACTTATGTATGTAGATATAAACCAAAATGTTCAATAAATGAAACGAAATAAAATGAAATCTATAAATAATTTCTCAGTCATACGACTTAGTTAGGGCGATCTGGAGTAGTTACAGCATTGAGTTGAATATCAGGTTAAAGCGCCAGCTCCATAGGTTATCCAAAAATTGTCAGATTTCAAATCGGAGAAGTAGGTGACAAAATATAAGCGTTTAAACATTTTCCTGATTCACTCTCAACGTATCTATATATAATTGCTCAGTCATACGACTTAGTTAGGGCGATCTGGAGTAGTTAAAGCATTGAGTTGTATATCAGGTTAAAGTGCAAGCTCCACAGGTTATCCAAAAATTATCGGATTTCAAATCGGTGAAGTAGGTGACAAAATATAAGCCTTTAAACATTTTCTTGACTCACTCTCAACGTATCTATACATTATTGCTCAGCCATACGACTTAGTTAGGGCGATCTGGTGTAGCTACAGAATTAAATCGTATATCAAATTAAAGTGTCAGCTCCATAGGTTATTCAAAAATTGTCAAATTTCAAATCGGTGAATTAGCTGCTGAAATATAAGCGTTTAAACATTTTCTTGACTCACTCTCAACGTATCTATATATAAGTGCTCAGTCATACGACTTAGGTAGGGCGATCTGGAGTAGCTACAGAATTAAATCGTATATCAAATTAAAGTGTCAGCTCCATAGGTTATTCAAAAATTGTCAAATTTCAAATCGGTGAATTAGCTGCTGAAATATAAGCGTTTAAACATTTTCTTGACTCACTCTCAACGTATCTATATATAAGTGCTCAGTCATACGACTTAGGTAGGGCGATCTGGAGTAGCTACAGAGCTGAGTTGTATATCGAGTTAAAGCGCAAGCTACATAGGTTATCCGAAAATTGTCGGATTTCAAATCGGTGAAGTAGGTGCTAGAATATAAGCGTTTAAACATTTTCTCGACTCACTCTCAACGTATCTATATATAATTGCTCAGTCATACGACTTAGTTAGGGCGATCTGGAGTAGTTA
>NW_016179396.1:4124-4865 GCF_001687245.7 Rhagoletis zephyria | reverse complement strand
TTTCTTGACTCACTCTCAACGTATCTATATATAAGTGCTCAGTCATACGACTTAGTTAGGGCGATCTGGAGTAGTTACAGAAATGAGTTGTACTCCAAATTAAAGCGCAAGCTCCATAGGTTATCAAAAAATTGTCGGATTTGAAATCGGTGAAGTAGGTACTAAAATATAGGCGTTTAAACATTTTCTTGACTTATTCTTAATGTATCTATTTTTAATTGCTCAGTCATACGACTTAGGGCGATCTGGAGCAGCTAGATTATCGGGTTGTATATTAAATTAAATTGCAAGCTCCAAAGGTTATCCAAAAAATTGTCAGATTTCAAATAGGTGAAGTAGGTGCCAAAATATAAACGTTTAAACATGTTCTGGACTCACTCTCAACGTATCTATATGTAATTGTTCAGTCATGCGACTTAGTTAGGGCGATCTGGAGTAGCTACAGAATTGAGTTGTATATCAAATTGAAGTGCAAACTCCATAGGTTGGTGAGGTAGGTGATAAAACACAAGCGTTTAAACATTTTCTTGACTCATTCTCAACGTATCTATATCTATATGTAATTGCTCAGTCATACGACTTAGTTAGGGCGATCTGGAGTAGGTACAGAATTGAATTATATACCACATTAAAGTGCAAGCTCCATAGGTTATCCAAAAATTGTCAGATTTCAATCCGGTGAAGTAGGTGCTAAAATATAAGCGTTTAAACATATTCTGGACTCACTCTCAAGGTATCTAT
>NW_016179396.1:0-1002 GCF_001687245.7 Rhagoletis zephyria | reverse complement strand
TTTTTTTTGCCGTGGTATCTATTCACTGATCTATTCACATTGATCACACTATGACTGGCATTAAACTTGAAAATTTCTGTTACGTCAAGATCGAGAAAAATAATTTACAAATAACAAAAACAAACTATGCTTTGTTAAATGAAAAGCTACTCTTTGAGGATTGGGAAAAAGTTGACTCTGAGAAAGATATTTCAAAAGCATATTCATTTATACAATGCACTCTCACATACGGTCTGCTAGCTACACCTTTGTCCCGCGCAAATTTAAAAATAAACTCAAACCGTCGATTAGTTCTGACCTCATTAAAAAGATCAAACTGAAAAACAAATTAGGAAGTAAGTGCCACAAGCACCAGAAACTCCGTTCTCGTTATAAGAACCTTTGCAAAAAATTAAATAAAGATATCCAGTCCTAGAGAGATTCTTATTTTTCCAATAAGTTTCAATAATCTCGCGGTAATTCGAAGAAGGAATGGGATATCATTAACAGTATTGTTAACAAGAACTGTAAAACTGAAAATCAGACAATATCATTGAACGACTGTGGTAATATCATATCCAATCCTTCTGCTGTTGCTGGTGTATTCAATGATTTTTTTTTTGTATCAGTCTGGCAATGCAAATTTTCACCGCTTTTTATTTAATCCTTTCTCAGGCTCGGAGATATTGTCTATAATCAAAAACCTCAACAACTCTAGTTCTTGTGGACATGATGGTGTTTCGAACCAACTGCTTAAAAACGTTGCTCTTAACTTGTTAGACATTCTGAAACATTTATTCAATAAGAGTGTCTTCTCAGGAATTTTCGCAGATAATTTGAAATGTGCAACTATTATTCCTTTATTTAAAAAGGGTAATAAGAAAGATAAAAATAACTATAGACCAATTTCATTACTACCATCGATTTCAAAAGTTTTTGAGAAGGCACTCAAGAGCAGGATTATATTTCTTGAAAGTAAGAATTTCTTTAGCTCAAGGCAGTTCGGGTTTAGGACTAACCGTT
>NW_016179395.1:0-7314 GCF_001687245.7 Rhagoletis zephyria | reverse complement strand
AAAAGCGTCGGAAAAACTTGTATCGGGCGGTTTGGCTTTGATGAAATTAGCTTGGTGGTTTTATATGTACATATGTATGTTTTTTTTTCTTTTCCGCCGGATGGATGGAACTGGCTGTAAGATTCACCGACAAAGCGACTGTGGTAATTGATGTTTTTCCGACACTCGGCTGATAAGTCGGCGTCTTTTTTTTAGGGTTGGAGCGAGAGATCGAAATAGGGCAAAACTGTGTATGTATGTATTGCATGTACATTAGGGTGGAAAACAATTAAAACGTTAAGCACTATAGGATATTTCTAAATGAAAAAAAATAATACCCATATTTTTTTTTATAAAAAAATGGTATTAGAACTGTTTCCGCCCATAAAGTTTCCCATGTATTTTATATGGGGAAATGTTTTTTTTTACATGGAAATAATATAGAATTCTTAAAAATCAACATTTTTCGATCCAAAAACTCTGTATTTCTTTAGGAGACCTCCAATAATAATGCCCAATTGCTTATTTTACCATTTTTTAATGTTAACTACTTTTTATAGTTCCCCCGAAAACCCCAAAATGTGTAATGGGGGACCCGTAAAAAGTTTGTAGTATTAAAAAATGATAAAATAAACAAATTGATCTTGGAAGTCTCCTAAAGAGAAACCGAGTTTTTCCGATCGAAAAATATTGATTTTCAATCATTCTGTACCATTTCTACGAAAAAGTGTTTTTGCCATATAAAATATGTGCATGGAAAATTTCATGGGCTTTGAGGCAGTTCTAAATAACATTTTTTCTTAAAAAAAAAAATACGAGTAATCATTTTTCCATATTGAAAAATCCTAGGGGATGAGAGTTTAACATATTAAACTTTTTGTTTCCTCATACATTTTGGGACCATCCTAATGTACATATGTTATACAAATCCGTATGCGTATGCAGATACATATGTATGCATATATTCAAGCATGTGTATTTATTCGGACGAGTGGTAAAGCACTTTTGCCAGTGACAGGTGTTTGTTTGATGTAAGTGTGTGGCTATGGTTATTTGATTGTCCCGTTGCTGAAGTGTGCGCCTTATTTGGAGCGTGAGAACTTATGTATGTATGTATGTATCTTGAACGATACCGCTACCACTACCATTATTATTGTTCTTCTTTCAATTACTATTGGCATTACCAGTACCGTTATCACCATCATTATCATTACCATTACTATCAACATTACAACTATTATTACTATTGCTATAACAATTACTGTTACCATTACTATTATCATTTCCATTACTATTATTATTGCCATTAGCATTACCATTATCACTATTATTATCATTACCATTACTATCAACATTACAATTATTATTACTGTTACCGTTGCCGTTACTATTACAATTATCATTACCATTACTATTATCATTTCCATTACTATTGCTATTTACATTTTCTCATTTCCATTTCTAAAACTATAACCATTACCATTACTATTACAATTACTTCTATCATTACCCATCATTACCATTACCAATACCAATACCATTACCATTGCTATTCATACTTAGATGCATATGTATGCATCTGTTCGTTTATTGCATTACGAGTCTGCAATTACTTATTGCAGCAGCAGCCGGTAACATCGCGAGGCTATGTGTACTATGTGTGCGTGTGTATTTTGCCTCGCACTGGTCTACAGTTGTTAACGTTGCACAGTCAATACCAGGCTTAATTCTGCCTTAAAATTTTGTACTTAAATTACATATAATTTAAATGGATAACCGGCGCTTCCATTCACTTAAGGATATTTGCGTTTTTTTTTCCTTTTTTTTTAATTTAACTGATTCCGATAATACCCCACTTATGCGTGCTATTTATGTAAATACATACATATGTATGTATGTACAATGTTTTTTATTAAGGACGATGCCCTCGCTAAATCGCGCCCAACACTTTTTGTTTGTACGATTTATGTTTGCCGCCTGTGTACGAAAGTGTGTATGTAGTATACTATATACACGCACCTATATACATACATATGTATATATATACACACAAATGTACATTAATATAGTGGCATGAAGAAAGAGCAATCAAAAAAAAAAAAAAAGCCTATCGCCCTGTGGCAACGAAATCGCCAAAGCGGAAAATGTTATCAAAGGCTGCCGCCGACTGTAATCTGCGGCGGCTTTTAAGCGGCATTCTCAAAGGATTTGCCGATATGCGGAATAGGCGAACAGCTTTGCGTAGCTGGTGAGGATGTGATGATGCGAGAATGGTTGGTTGGTGGTTTGAGTGGTAATTGCAATTTTTGTTTTCTAGATGACACCACCTTTTTTTTTTCTTTATTGGTGTATGATATGGGTAAATACTTTGAATGTGTGTGTATTTGAGGTGGCGGAGAAGTTCTAAGCAAAACTTGAAGTGTGTATAAAAAACGCAAACCTTTTATAATGTACATTTGTACGAAAGTATGTACATACATACATATGTATTGACGAGTACTTAAAAAAATATATTGCGGCACTTTCAGTGAAAGTATGCAGAAATAATTCCACATATGTATGTACATAAGTATAAATTGTGCTGTATAATAATTAGGGTGATGTTGTTTTGAAGTATGATATGAAATCAATTTTTGTACGACCACTAATGTTGCTAATTTTCTTGAACTTGGGTGCCACTAACATACCTACATTTTGCCAAGGTTTAATTAAGAATTCACCAAGACGTGAATTTGTACTTTCTGCCTTGGTGGTCTTCTTATGAGTCAGCTGTCGTAAGAAATTTTCGGTAATATGTTCAGCGGATGGCTGTCTGTAAAAATATCATCGGTCTGCCTCAGGGATCACAAACGAATGGTTGCTAGAAGAACTAAAGTTAGGCAATTTATAAATTTACAGTTCAGCTATATCAGAACGTTTCAGTAAAGTTAAAGGTAAAATTCTTATAAAAATACTCACCAGAGCTGCCTTGACTTCTTCTCCCAACTTAACTAGATCTACTGTCTACTGGATTAATGATAAACTAAATATAAGACATAGTAAGTCAAAACTTGGCAAACTAATATTTCAAATAAGTCCTTAAGTAGGCGAAAACTGTGGTCGCACGAAAGGTACTGCACGCGGAGATAGTAAAAAGCCTTAATAGCGCCGAGTTGAGAACAATTTAGGTAGGTTTATCTCCCCCATTATCAGCAACAGCAGTGCTTCTAATTAGCGTAGGGTGAGTAGAGGTATCCGCAGAGCGGGGTTTTCTCACATTTTTTTTTGTTTGATCGTCTTGCTGATGACGTGGAACTTACCGTATGATCTTATGAATGGGTTTTTTAAACGCAGTCTCAAATTGGTCTGCTTTCTGTGGACTTACTATTTATCCAGAAATACCCTACGAAGGTAATCTACTGGCTGCAGAAAGCTATTATCATTAAGAAGGTCTAAGAAGGTTAAGAGTTCAAGTAAATATATTCACGGATGCATCGAGGTTGGACAGCAGGGTTGGTGGAGTTGTGCTCTGTTAGAAACTCTCCGATAACCTAAAGTATAGGATTCTAGATTTTCGTAGCGTATTTCGAACAGGGAATGTTTCCAAAAGGGAGGTATTCGACTTAATGCGTGTCAATATAATGCCTATTGCAATTACTCTGATAGCTAAGCGGCAATCAGGGCGCTAGGATCGTTTATAGTGCACTCGAAACTGATCGGGGAATGTCTTACCTCTCTCCCAAATGCCACTAAATCAGGCTGATTTGGATTTCAGGGCACAATGATATTTCAGATAACTGTTTTTATGATGATTTTGATAGACATGGAATTCTTACTGTTCTCTGATGGGAGGATATAGGAGTTTCTGTTTCAACATGTATACTACTCCTGGGCATAGGGACAAGTAAAGTTGTAAACTATTTCTGGCTGGTTGTCGACCATGGGTGGTCAAAGCAGCTCTTTCAGCAGATCCCGACAGGAGTCGATAGGGTAATAGGAAACTATTCGGTATAACTTAATAAACATTTCGGCTCGTTTTTTTTTATCGACAATGCCGAAAAAGTAGTTCCAGCTGCATGCGGACTTTCATAAGTACCTGGATTAGGTATCGTTTCATGAAAATATGTAATAATACATAGGATACAATCATAACACAAGAGGCAATACAAATTGTCCGAGCATGACACCAAACTAACCTCCTCCACTATACGGGTACTAAATACCATTGCTGTTGAAATATTGTAGTAGCATAGAAAATCCTCAAGGACTTTTGGGGAATGCTGCTGGAGGGACAGTTCTGGCCAGATATAAATCTGATCCGATAATTCTGGATCCGACTTTCGTGAGATTGTGCTATATTTTTTTTTAATATTTTGTTAATGTAAAAATAGCCATCTGATCGCATTCCAAGTTTTTTTAGAATCCCATTATTGTTGTTTGTAAAGGCGCAGACGAGAGATATTAGATAGATAGTTTCGCCGGGGATTCTCTGCATAATCCTATCAAAAAAACAAAAAGATTGTATAAATTGTTGGACTTAAATCCACCACATCACTACACTATGGGAGATTTGACAAATTTTTTTGCAAAAATTAATTATAGCTAAACTAGTAGATGACTTTAAAAACATGATTTTTTATTGATTGGCATAAAATTTCCCACATTTAATTTTTAACCTTTGACGACCAAGGAGAATAAAGATGTCACTTTTTAAAATGTGGTTTTATTAAAAAAGTTTAAATGCAGTTTTTTTTTAAACATTTGTTTTGAACAAAAAAATTCGCCTAGTTATAAAAACTATTAATACAGTGGCTATTTTTTAAAAATGTTGTCGAATTATATTAACTGGAATTGAAAATCTGGAAGGTGTTCTTTCCTGAATTTTTTGGCAAAAATTTAAAGGAGTAGCCTTTGCGGCAACAAAATTGTTAACAGCCTTTCGTTTCCTCTCATTGTTTAAGTTCTCCCCTCCAAACGATAAATAGTTCACTACCGGCAGTGTCAAGAATGCTTACAATAAAAAGCCATTTTCTTAGAAATCGAAAAAAATCGCAACATGAAATTGACGAACTAAATTCCAAACTGTTAATTTGATACGTTCTCGATAGCCAACATTTAAAAAAAGGTTTTCCAAATTTAATTTTTAAGAAAAAAGCTACAGCTTATGGCAGCAGTATGTATTTTTGGAAAAAAAAAAAATAAATTTCTGAAAAAATTCGAGTTATACATATATCTTAAAAGTACATACTTACCTTTTTCTTTATTTTCATTATTTTTTTGCTAATTTCTTATTTAGATAACACCGGTTTACAAAAAAAAGTTTCTGCATATTGAACCAAATTTTTATATCCTTGTGGTATTCGACGCGCTGAATGCGAATCCGAGGTCTGTCAGTCTCCATCACGTCAGGTTCGTGGTCATCTGAAAGTCAAGTAGGGTAAAAATTCATTGAATAAACCTGAAAATTCCTATATATGGGGCTTTCGACCCGCTGAACCCGAATCCGAGGTCCGTTAACTTCCACGATGTCAGGTACGAGGTCACTTGAGGGTGAGAGCAAAAAAATGTATTAAAAAAAAATTAAAATTCATATATATATGTTTTTGTTGTCGTTGAATCCGAATATGGGGGTCCTTTGATTCTTCAAAGTTATCTAGGAGTCATGCCAAAAGAATTGTATTGACATTCATATGATACCATAAAGATATAGAGATTTGGTTCAATATGCAGACACTTTTTTTTTGTAAACCTGTGTAATTATTAACAAAAATGTGGTCCGCCTAGGCTCGAACCTAGTTTCGATCAACAGCAAAAACTAGAACACAAAAGAAAAAATAAAAAAATTAATACCGATCGTTCCTCGGCAGGCAATGGCAAACCGCCGAGTGCATTTCTGCCATGAAAACCGTCTGCTCATAAAAATACAAGCCACGTTCGGTGTCGGCGTAAAATTTGTAGGTCCCTCCCCTTTGTGTAACAACATCAAGGCGCACGCCATGAATCAGAGGAGAAGCTCGGCCAAACACTAACATATTTTGTAAGCGCAATCTTTTATTTTTATTATGGTGGTTCGAAAATAGCTAAAAACACACACAAAATTCCAGTATTTGAATCACAAACAAAGACTTTGACAGTCTGCTAAGCAAAACAAAAGACACTGTTATGGGGTTTGAAGTTTTTTTTTGTCAAATGCCAAGGATACAAAGTTTATTTTTGTATGTACTATAAATGACTTTTTGCCACTAAAACTGATCAAATTACCTATAGTATAAAGATGTAAAATTTTTTTCTACAGTTTGAAGTCGCCTGTAAAGCTAAACTTTGCCTATTCAACGTAGAGAACTGCACGTGTCTCCATAGTGGAGAAGGAAAGAACGAGACCGCAATCTACAGACCAGTAATTTAGTTCTCAGTAACCAAGTTGTCAAGTTGCTGTGCTTTTCCCACTATAGTCAGGTTAAAGCTCACGCACTATCTAACAAGTCCGGATCTCGGACCACATCCTCCTTGCCAGTTTAAGAAAGTGCAAGTGGATGTCTTTTTGCATTTGTCTGAGGGAGTATCCCAGCTCTTGTTTACTTTTATAACAGCAGCTGTACTATTTGTGGGGTACTTACGTAAAACGCTACTTACGATTAGTCTCTTGCTATATTAAGGTTTCCACAAGTAAAAAAAAAACTTTTCATAAATAATGCACACAAAAAGATATTTTTTTTTTAGTTTTTAGTTTTTTTGGTTTTTTGTTTTTTGTTTTTAGTTGTTTGTTTTGTTTTTTGTTTTCTTCAAGTCTTTTCCATTCCTTCATAATCATTATGTTTAAGCTTTACTTCAAGTTTTTATAGAAATTAGTCCAAAAAAAAAATCTAAGAATAGTGCAAAATGTAGAGAAATCAAGAGGAAATCAAAAATAAATTATATTTAAATGGACAAAGGGTACTTAAGCTTAAGACTTAAGCACATACATATATTTGTGTTGAAAGAAAGAAGAGTGCAATATTTTTTTTGTATGCATATATACTTTTGGTTATTATACATACAACATATAATATACATTTTCATATACTTATACTTATACATATACATACATATGTGTGATTAATTATACATACATATTTAGCATAAGTAAAAGTACATTTGTATTTGAATTTGTGTAAGTTTTGGTTTTCCAAGTTTACGTTTGAATGAGAAATTAACAGCAGTTTACACTATACGCGATAAATATACGTACGTACATAAATTGATTTGGTTTGAGTGCATATGTATGCAAATAGTAAATAAGTTTTTATTCCATGCATACATATATTTATATTCAATAATATTTTTTGTGTAATGTTTTGTAGCTTCTGCCCTTATTGT
>NW_016179394.1:0-7314 GCF_001687245.7 Rhagoletis zephyria | reverse complement strand
AAATGTAGCCAGTTGGTAGTGTAAAATATGGAGAAAAAAGAAAATTATTGCTTATACGCCAGGGAGCACGAAATACATCACCGCGTCTACTTGCAAGTGAAATGTGATTTTTGGCGGAAAAAATTCAACGAGACGGCGGGAACATCAAAAAACTGCTAACCGAAAATTTGCCATTGAAAACGAGAATGGCAATCGAGCGACAGAGGCGCTCCTTTTGGTTTCATAAAAAAAAAAAAAACGAAATGAGTCGAAATGAAATGCAAGCCCATGAACATGACCTCGTTAAATGTCTGACAAGAGTTGACACACACGTCGCTCAAATATGCGCATATTAGTGTCTATGTACTGGTGCTTTCAAGTTTGTATGTTTGCACTAACAACCGCTGTCAGTGGTGGTGCTGATGAACGCATATCATTCCCTTATCATTTATTCTCAAAAGCAAATAAACTTGCGCATTGGCTCACTATTATAGCCAATTGGTTAGCCCATCAGTGGAGCTGTCTTCGGGCCTTTCTCGCTTGCTTTTTTACTATCCACTTTAGCAAATTTAAGGTAATTTTCCTAGCTATTGAATGTGATATCCCATGATAATCTAATATGCATACCTTCGTCATGCGTTCACTTTACAGTTTTTTAAATAAAAAATAACCGATGAGAAACAGTATATACGTGGAAAGAGCAATTAGAAGTCCACAATTATGCACCTATTTAAAATATAATGCCAAAATTGAATTCAACTTTTAAACAGGTTGCAACTTCATTGAAAAAACCTAAACAAATATTACAAATATTTCATGTAAATCCTTGCAGCCGCTTCAGAGCGAGGAGACATGTCGCATGGTGTGGGTTTTTTATTTCATCAAATTTCAAATCACCATGTACAGCTTAAAAGGCTTTAACTCCGAAAAATAAAAAAACTTTATTGCACATCTACATGCCAAGCCCTGTCATTTGACACCTCACTTTTGAAAATAAAACGAACTATATGTACATGGGGTTGCCACCCGTTACAAATTTTATTAAATTTTTTTAATAAGTTAAATAAATTAGACATTACAATGTGGGTATAAATTGAACTAGTTTTGAAAATACTTTACTTCTAAACGACACGTAGAAGCGTTGCCACATGTTTAAAAAATCAAATTCACTTCAATTAAGGGAATAATATCTCAGTTATGCTTACCAATATGAGTATCAGACAAATGAAAAAATTTGACATATTTAGCAAGAAATAAGTGAAGAGTAAAAACATGCTTTAGTTAATTTAAAAGTCCAGCAAATTAAAAGGAATGTAATCAGAACAAATCACTGATTGACAATATATGTATTTGTAATAAAATAACAAATACGATGGCGTAATCCTATGGTTTGATGTAATTATTATTTCAGTTTAACTAAATTCGACTTTACAAACAGGTGGCAACCCTATTCGAAATATTTTTAAGCTAAAACCTTCTTAAAACTCTTTCATCTGACTCCCTTATTGCGATACCTATCCATTTCAATTACCTAATTCCTTTAGTTCAATGGAATTTGATTTTTTAAACAGGTGGCAACTCTCTACATGTAGTTAATCACATTTCGATTGATACCCATCTCTTAACAATTAATTAAACTTATAAAAAATGTTGATCTAAGTTTTTAACAATCTAATTTTTTAACAGGTAGCAACTCTTAAAAAAAAACCTTCTATTGTCTACAGGTCAGGCTTTTTAATCTGACAATTCACTTTTGAAAATGGAACGAATCGTGCAGATCTCAAGGCACTGACAAAAAAATAAAAAATTATTTTATGCATTAGGCAAAACGCATTACTTTAGAAAGTGCAAAAAATTAGCTGGTTTTTATTTCTCCTTTTGAAAGCTAAAAGCCCGTATTATTTAATAAAATTATATATTTTTTATTCATTCCATTGAAATTTAGCATTTTTTGAAATTTTGTTTAAAAAATATGTTTTTCTGGAATACCGCGGGGACACCCTGTGTTTAATTTTATTTCAAAATTTAAATTCCTGTAATTCTCTACTATCTATATGGAACAAGAAACATTTTAATTCAAAGGAATGTATTTTTAACATTGTTTTCTGTGAAGAGCTTACGCATGGCTATGCTCTTATTAAAATTCTTAGTATAAAATTGGTCGACTTTAGTGGCTTCCTGGCGCCATATAGTAAATTTTTTAGGGAAATGTCTATTTAATTCTTTTTAGTGGATAAATTGTCTTTACAAAAATACCAAACAAGTTCATATTGCAGATAACGAATTTGTCGATTTTTTCCCACTTATGCGGCACTGTGGTCGGCTATATAAATTTCGATTTCACCCTAAGCTATACTTCTTGTGGTTTTTATATTTTATTTGGTTAATGAATCAAATCAGAAATACATTTTTTATTTATCCAGAATCAAGTCATAAATCAAAATATTCCTTATTAAAAGCGGATTTAAATGATGTAAACCGGCAGGGGTTTATTGAATCGGTAAACTACATAAGAATGCACTTTTTTGATAACACCGGCATAAATAAAATGGTTTGTGCTTTTAACCCACCTACGGACATGTGTTTGACCCAATGAATCCGAATCTGAGATCCGTGCGATATTTTTTTGCCATTTTTTTCGGTTTTTCGCAATTTACTCTAAACCTAGTAGTTGTATGACTGAAACGGAGCTCAGATTCCGACTCAGTGGCTCGAAATATATGCCGGTAGATGGGTCTGGTTAAAAGAACACGCCACTTTTTTATTCTGTGTGCCGGTCTAATTTATTGACAGGTAAAATGTAATATTTTATAAGTGAAATGGCAATCAGAAAATAATTTTTGTTGTTTATTAGAAATACTATATATCACATCAAAATATATTTGATTACCGTAGTTACGAAGCTATCTTAAATCCTTTAATTATAGTTTTTCGGATATGCATAAGCATTTAAAAATTTACATTGAATAAAATCTTTCTAATGTAAATCGCATTCTGAGTTATGGCGATTTAAAAGTATGTTTACATGTAAATATTATCTCAATCAAAGCTCATTTTTTAATCACACCATTTACACAGGCAAATATCAGATTATTAGCTTAAGGAAAATATATGTTTCTTCTCTGTGCTACCGTGATAACTGTTTTCTGCTATACATATAAAGCAATTTAGATACATTTTCTAAAAAACTATTTTCCTTTCCGGCAGCCATTTTTGTTTACTTTTACATGTGACATTTTTCCCCTTCGCAAAATAATCGACAAAACTAGGTTGGACACCGAAAATGTATCGGTTTAATCTGAGATTATTTTATAATTATAGATTAACGAGGGACGAATTTTGTATGGCTAATCTCTTTCTCTAAGTACAGATTAGGGAGTTAAGCTCGAAAAGAGGATAATCTACTTATATGTAAACCTTGTATAAGTCGTTTGAAAATGTATCCAAAATGGAAAATGACGATTGACAAATGGCAAGTGAGAGGTGTCCAGAGTTGTCTATCTACTCCGAAGAGTAAATTTGTCAGCTAATACTCTCTAAATAAGATGTTTTGCCAGCATTTATAATTTTAAATACTTTTTGCTTACATATATAGCTTTAATTATTAAATAGTTTCATTTATTATTTATTACAAATGAATTGCACATTAACTGGATAAGCAAATTAAAATTAAAAACATTTTCAAATCTTTTATATTATAAAATCATTTTTGCTATTTCTTATAATTAAAATCCAATGATCTAAGCGCTTTGAAGATTTCATAAATCTTGTTGTTGAACCAGTATGGGGCCAAAGCCGATATTACTTCAGAACATCAAGATACTATAAGTTTTTCAAAAATGTAAGACCGACAGTTTCACTTTCTTTACCTCTGTCAAAATGGGGAAAAAGTGGGGTACTATTATTACTCACCCTGACAAATTCTGCAATGTGAACTTTTTCATATACGGCACCGCTGTAGCTTTGGTGCAATAACACAGTATCTTATAATTACAGCAGTAAGAATTCTTACTACGAATTTGTTCAGCGAATATTCTTCAGTTTGTTTCTTAAGCCTTAACTTCACAATCGTGCCGGTTAGTGCCTAGATTACAGCAAGAAGTGGATTACAAAATGATGGTGGTTTAGGGTGATATTCAGATTTAATATCTGCATTTTTAAGCTATATCTGTAAACTCAGCGGATATTTTATTCCCTTCGATATTGCTAAGGGTACGGTAACGCATCTAAAGAGTGCCATTGGAGAATTTAACTCCCTTTTACTTGTATGACTAAAAAAACTCCATAGCAGCAAAAATCTATATACCAGCAGGTGGTTGCACCTGGATCCCGACATACATTGTTGCGTGCAAGAATGGAACTGTGCATTTTTGAATTATTTTCGATTTATGCTAGTAGAATAATCTTCAATAAGTTTACTTAACCGATTGCAATTAGGTATCTTAGGTTAAGTTTTTTTTTTAACTTCTGGCTTCTGTAGTTCTATTTTGCGTCTTCAACCATTCACGCAAGTTTTAAAAAAAAAAATCTATTTACCCTGCAAACCATTTTTTCAGAGTATTCTGAATCGTAAAGAAATTTTAACGAATTCGGAAAGATCCCATCCGATTTTTTTCCGAATTTTCTAAAATGAAATAAATTACGCACACTTCCATTCTTTTACGAAATTTCGGAAGAAAATCGGTGAAGAAATGAAAATAATGCTGCTATGTGAAGAATTTCTTGCAGACTTTTTTCAGAATTTTCTTTATTTTTCGTACAGAAATTTCTTTACGAGTTCGTGTCAACCACTTCATATAATTTTCTTTGAAGATTCGGAAAAAAATCGTTACAGAAATCAGATACTCCTAAAGATTTCGTTAAGATTCCGGGAACTTTGGTTTGCAGGGTAATTGCCTCAAGCATTCTCACACATATGCAAACCAGCAAACAAGTTATACCCTTTTTCATTATCTCTTTACTTGTTTGTTTTAAGTTTGAAGGCCAAAAGTTCTTGAATGAAACTGACAACAAAACGCACAAAAAAAATATGCCAAAACTCCAGCAATAGAGACAAGAAAGTAACACTCATACATACGCCTCGCCCTACACAGCAGCAGCACATTAGCATAAAAAGTTCATATTCACATATAAACACATTGTTATAGTTGCCAGCACTACTTTCTTTTGTCTTAATATTTTTTGGTTTTTGAACTAAACACCACTACAACCCACATGTCATATATGTTAAATTTTCGCTGGAAAACTTAAAAGGTCGCTCATACGCCATGACAAACATACACATTACTACACAGCAGTAGTACTATGTCTATAAGAACTGCGTGGCAAACAAGCAACCAACCAAATAATAACTGCGTGGCTGACACTATTCTCACTTTAATGCTAGTTGATGTTGTGCTGTGTGTGCGTGTGTGTGTGTGTGTGTAGCATGAGCACAAGTGTATTTTATGGCATACTAATAGCGGGCACAGCAGCTACAGTGTCAAGTATGTACGTCAGCAGCTGCATGTCAGACGCGCGACTTTGAATACTGATACTTGACTCAACTTCCTACTTTTAATTCTCACCAGCATATACGAGTGTAGATATCAGTGCGACCACTTTGTGCGTAATTCCTCAAAACGTAAGGAATTTCGGGTGCGTTTGCGTATTTTTTGAGGATTTTTATTTTGAGGAATTTTTGTGGAATTTTCTCTCGATATATTTGCAGACAACAAATGCAACCATATTTTACACGACAGAGTTGTTAACACGCTCTAGAAATTTTTGAACAAAAAGATTTTCGAAGTTTTATAAAGAGCGAAATACACCACATACATAAGCGGCTTGTCAAACATTCTTCAAACCTACTTTTCTTAAGTATTTCGCCATACACCATGCAAACATGACTCGCATAAGCAAAGAATTTTAGTTTTCTTCCCAATTGAAATAAAGTATATTAATGCTTAAGTAGAACGTATATTTAGTATTTAGGACCAGATTCAGCACTGATATAGTTGCAGCTATATTACACACAAACTAAAGTATAAAAAATAACGTTTATACTTTGTTTGAGCCGCTAGAATAAATATACCAAATGAATTGAAGAATGTAATTAATTTGTATGCTAAGTACCTCTAAATATTATGAAATATACAATACTCATATCTGTAATAAGAAAATTTTGAGTAATTTGTTCGGATTTTGAGGATTTTTCATTTTTTTTTTTTTTGAGGAATTTGGTATTTCTTTGTGGCAACACTGGTAAATATGTATACATGTATGAAGATACACACACAGCAAAGTAAGTCGCACAATGATTTCACTTCAAATTGTTGCTGATGTTCATGAATAACTAGAAGTGGGAGCTATCGCTAGCAGCAGCAGCAGCAGCAGTAACGGTAATAGCATTAGTCACCCCTCAGCAAAGGTCAACGGTAGTCAGTTCGTTCAAGACAAAGATAACGGTGCTGACACTTACACAGGCGACGACGTTAGAAATTCTCATTGTTTGTAGCGGCACAAAAAGTGGCTGCCTCTTGTCTATTCCATGGCATAAATTTGCTTTGTCTTTTGCTGTCTATTTGTGAGACATATTTGGAGCTGCTTTGACGCCGTTACCATTTTGACTTTTGTTTGACAAACACATTTCAATCTACTATCTGACTGTGCGCTAGTTAAAGCAATGGATCGTGACATTGTGAAGTGTAAATTTTGCTTACATATTTAAGTATGGNTCAAAATTTACACTCACAACAATGGCTAGAAAATAAGTAATATTATTATGGAATTTTGGAAAATTCAGCCCACTTATAACTATATAATTTTATCTCATTAAGGCTATCTAGCTGAACATACTATCGAAGTTCTTTGAAATAGAGGTAAAACCACCCTGCTTTCCATGTAACGGTAGATTTCGAAAAGGTGAAAAAAACTACATTTTATACGTGCGCCGGTTATTTAATGATCGATATCGGCCGCACTTAGAATTTTTTAATTGTTAAATAGGTGGCAACCCAATTCAAAAAACTAAAGTTTTTCTATATGCGACAGGCAGGCCCTTTCATTTGGTAACTCATTTTATAATCCAACGAACGGCGAAAATCTTTTAACTTTTTAATAGGTGGCAACGCTACTCAGAAAAATAATACATTATTGCACATGTAGAGAATAAGTCTTTTCGCATAAGTGATGCTTATGCTTATTATGATTGAATATCCTAATTTTATTAAATGGTGGCAACCCTATTCAAAAGAAAAATTATTAGTGCTTTCCTAGAGGGCAGTCCCGTACATTTGACACCTCTCTTTAGTAATCTCACGAAAAAATTCTAAGTAAAAAAGGTCATCTCCTGTC
>NW_016179393.1:0-7315 GCF_001687245.7 Rhagoletis zephyria | reverse complement strand
ATCGGCCGCCTCTTTTATAGCGGCCTCCTCAGCCTGAAAGACGCTGTAGAGATCCGACAATCTAACCATAAGATCTCATTCAACTCCCGTCCAGCTACGATCCGTCCGTGAAGATGGTTATAGGACCTCTTCTACAAAGACTACCCTTCTCCCTTTCGTCCCTTGGAGGGATGTGCGTGGAGAAGGTGCGACGTTGATAGAAAATTATCAACTTAAATATAATTATAGCTAAAAAAACATAAAAAAAAATCGATTTCAACATTTCACTAACAGACAACGATTTCGACTACCTGCCATTTTGACAAAAGCAAAAGACACCGTTATTTGGTTTGAAGTTTTTTTTATCGAATACCAATGACAAACAGTTTATTTTTGTAAGTACGAAAAACGACTTTTTGCCACAAAAACTTATAAAATTAGCCACAGTGCATTTTGTGGCCGTCAATTATTTTTAACACAAAGAATGTAACACCGTGCTGCACATGTATGACACTGACAGTGGAGTAAATTGTGTGATTTCGTATGGGGAATTCCAGATAGGCAACGTATGAGTTGCAGCATCGGACGAAAATCACTCTACTCTTAACTTTTTACGTGTGTTTACGTCAACGGTTTCATTTTGGCGCGTTTTATCAGTTACATGCGATTACTGAACCGACTGAGAAATAACCATTCTGAAAATCTCATCTTTGAAATAGCCATTTTAGAGCCTCGATCAAATTATGTCCACGCGTTACACGCTTATCATAAAAAATCGTCTGCCGTTCGGAGGTGGGGTAAAACTGTAGGTTCCTCCCACCATTTGTGGAACAACAGTAGTTCATAAAGGCTGCATTTCTTTATTCATTCGGAATGTTTGGAATAAACTTTTTTGTTTATTTATTCTTTAGAACGTTCCTGATGATATGTTGACGTATATTTCAAACGCATTCTGTTTATTCCGGCTGTGAAATGGGATTATCCGGAATGTATAAAGAAACGCAGCCAAAATGTATCAAGTGCAAATTGTTATTTCCCCTCGAGTAAAAATAAATAACTACAAAATAAAAAAATCAAAGCCAACGAAAAGTAGCAAAATTTAATCAAGGGAGCGAAGCTGCTATCAAACTTTAATTGGTTTTTTCATTTTGATCAAAAAGTTTTTTCTTAGTTATAGTTGCCAATCAAAAGGTAAAAGAGTAAAATTGCAAGATAAGTATGTTAACGAT
Organism: Rhagoletis zephyria; assembly: GCF_001687245.7. NCBI lineage: Eukaryota > Metazoa > Arthropoda > Insecta > Diptera > Tephritidae > Rhagoletis > Rhagoletis zephyria. The sequence continues at coordinate 6,107 of NW_016179393.1, read as the reverse complement.
ATTTTTAGCTTAGATTTTCACTTACATGCAATCCATTGAGGCCCATTGTGATGAACTTTGGCCGCTTTGTGTCTAACGCCATCTGCAGTGCTGTGAAACATACCGAACGGAGTTCATGGGCTGGATCCCGATGGATGCCATGCTGGCGATATAACTTATCTGTTTAAATAGGTGTATATAATTTAATACAAACTATGCTTGGCGATGTGGAAGCACAATATGAACTCAAAGCATACATTAATGTGAATCACATAAAGTAAGTTGCTATGTATATTCCCATTACAATTCCGACTTTACTTTTTCACATGAACTTTTGAACCACCCTAACGTAGGTGTACATACATAAATATTTATCTTTTTAGTTTGTAGCAAAAATATTATGAGACAAAAGATAAAATCTAATAATTGGCGTGTTTACCTCATATTCATGTACATACATATGTTTATTAGGGTGCTCCAATTTTTTTCCAGCCATCCTTAGAAGTTAAAAATATGAAAAAGGAGACCCTCATTTTTTATTTTAAAATCGGGTAATGTTTTACCGTACTGGGGAGCTTTGATGTTTTACTATATTTTCTGTGGGGAAAAATACATTGTTTTGCAGAATTGCTGTACTTTTTCATAACCGATTATCTCATCTCTTATTTAGAAATATTAGTTATTTAATAGCAAGCATCTTTTAAAAAAACAGTTAGTCAAATTTTAGCGTCAAGTTTGCATCATAATTCGATTGTTTGAAGATTTCTAAAAGGAAATATTTTTGTTCGATCAATAAATACATACGTATTTATTTTTAACGATTTTATAGCAATTCTACGAAAAAATTTATTTTCCCAATATAAAATATATGTATGCATGCAAAACTTCAAAGCCTTCGCGGCGCACCGGAATACAATTAACCGATTTTAAAATAAAAAATACGGGCCTCCTTATTTTCTATTCCTTATAATTCTTAAGGAAGAAAATTCCAAAATTTTGATCTTATTTTGTGTATTTTAGGAGCACCCTAATGTACATACATTAAGCGCACTAACAGCACAAATAAAAATAAAAAAACCAAAAAAAAACAATATTTAAAAAAATAATATGTAACTGAAACGCGTGTGTACGCCAAATTACCCACCGTAGGCGATTTGCGCAGTTTGCCGCAATGCATTGTGTTTCGTCCCTGTGGACTCTTTGATTATCAGCAAGAATAAGTCTTCCATTTTGAGTCTATTCCGTCTGCCGTGACGACGATTATGGATCAATTGGAATTACTTTCCTGTTGCTGATGCTAATTGTGTGGATGTATGTATGTATGTATGTCTGTTGCTTGTTATGTTTGCTATTTTTACTGTCCTTCCCACTTGTTGTTGTTGTCAACAAACATACATAAATGCATACATACAAATGTATGTATCCGGGGGAAAAAGGTCTACTAGGATGTCGATGTAAGCACTACTATTGTCTGCGTTATGACGATATTCTATCCGCTTCGCTGATTGCATTCAAGTGGAGGAGCTACAACATAGAGAAAATATGTTAAGTTTTTCATATTTTACACACATGTGCATACATACATACATACATACATATGTTTGGGATATGCATAGACATGTCGTATATATGTATGTACATGTATTCTTATGTATATACATATGTTCAAAATCAATAATACAACAGATGCTTTTGATGCACTTTCAAGGATATCATATTGTATCAATTGAAAAGACAAATTCCTTTGTTTTCATCGCTTCCTTTTAATTTTTTTTTTTTTTGTTTTCAAGTACCTATATAGGATGTGTAAATTTCTTTGTGGCCATTCGACCTGCGTTTTTGCAAACTTTTAAGCACACGCACTTATATATTTGAATACTCTGATACACATAAATGTGTGCATATGTATGTACTATATGCTAGCCTATTTGCTATGAGCAACTCCAATTTTTCCGCATTTATTTATTTCGTATTGATTTTTCGTTTGAACTTCCTTCGAATTACTTTAATTAATAAAATGGCTGTTGATTTTAAGAGTGTCCCAATGAAAATGTGTGTATCCCAAATCATGTATGTATGTATGTATGTACATACGCTCTTTTGTTTTGTGGATTAATATAGCAATGTTCGCACTTTTACTATTATTGTAATGACTAGTACTGATGTTAACTTTTTACCAAACTTCGTTGTCTATTTGTTTATGAAATTTTCATCCGCTACTTGCCATCCTGACAAAGAAGCTGTTTTGCTACTCTGACCTCTAGTATTTATGCACAAAAAAGCTAACCAACTTCAAACGTTGTTTCCTAAAGCAATCGGAAACAAAACTGACGGTCTATCACCAACTACTACGCGAATGACGGTCTATCACCAACTACTACGCGAATGACGTTAGTCACTCGCTGTATTCGCCTATCGAGTCGCCTGAAAATCAAAACATTTTCCGATGCGCATGAACAGTTCATCCATCATTTTACTAGCGAACAGCTTTATTTTTTAACGACTATTCGGTGATAAAATCGATATTGTCTGTTGCTGGCAACCAACTAGCGTCAGTACACTATATACAAATGTGCCTACTAGGACTGGGACTATCCGAACATTCGGATATCTGTTCGAAGATTCGTATATACGGATGAAATCTGGATATCCGGCTAATATCCGTTCATTTGGCTATAAGGATATACGGATATTCTAAATAGTATTGGAATGGATTCGCTAAATTGTTTTAAAAATTAATACACAAACAATTGTTATTTTATTGGTATTTTTAGTTTCGAAAATCCGAATATTCGGTTAATATCCGTTCCTTTTGTTATTCGGATATTCAACTTCCTTAATCTGATATTCGAATATTAGAATATTTGAATTATCTGGATATTCACAGAACTCCTGATACAACTCCCAGTCCTAATACATACATACTCGTACATACTATACATTCTGCATGCTTTCCTACGTTCGTTATTCTGATTTCTGCACTAAAAAAAAAAACACTTGAACTTTGACAAGTTTGTTGCAAAAAAAATACTCACCTCATCATAAATAGTTACTCATGCATGTGTATGTATGTATGTATGTAGCAAGTATGTCCATGACAGTACCCTACAAGACATTGCTGAGCACTTTAGGCAAAAATTCTCACACATTTACACTTTTGTTTTTGTAGTACGGCATAAATGAGTAGTTTGACTATTAGTACTGAGGACTTTCTGATGACAACATTGAGGGGAAAGTACTCAAATTTTTCCCATGGCCTGAACGAAAATGAGGACTTTGATAAGCACTTTTGTGATTAGGAGTAATGATAATATGAGTACTCATATGATACTCAGCTGTCTTGTAGGGTAGAGATTTAATTCGGGTACAGCTTTCTATAAGTATATACTCGCTACTTGTTGAAAAAATAAGTTCTCGTAGGGGGCACATGCTATACAGTCGTCTAACTAGTATGTACGTATGTGAGTATGTATGTAAGTATGCATGTATGTACTATGTTAGATCTACAAGACAACTAAATAAATAAACATCCAAACATTTTTTAATGTTTAATTTAACATTACGAAAAAATAATAACATATTTTACTGGAGATTTATAAAAAAAATATTAATTTCTTTCAGTTAAAGTACAAATTGTATATACATAAATACATACTAATGTATTTACCTCCGCATGTAACATGATAAAGCACCCAGCAGTTGCTCGTTTACAAAGACCCGCAATACGTACACATACTCCAACAGGTGGTTTTATCTACATATAGTACATTTTGATCAGTTTTGACTATTTCTGTGTTCGTATGGAAAAGTAGCTTATGTCGAAAGGCTGACTTTAGTATAATGCGGCATTCCCTTTATTCTTTAAACGACAGGGACTTTTTTGAAGAGACTTAATGAGAATATTGACTTGCTAGTATCGGAATTATTTCTTGCACGTTTATTTGCCAAAAGTTGTTCAACGGCTCAGCGCCAGTGAGAAATTCGCAATCGTATGCTGCGAATGCCGATTTATACTAAAGCCAGCCTTTCGACATAAGCTACTTTTCCATTCGAACACAGATTTTTCTTTTGTTTGTTTACTGTTTATTCTTTTGTTTTTTATAAAAATACAGCTCATTATCTAACAAAAACCATATAAGTTCAAATTTTAAACTTTGTGAAAAATTTAGAAAAATTCTGCAAAATTTTACAACAACAAAAATTTACATAACCACAAACTTTTTATTCAGAACTCATTAAATTCTAGCTCAAGAAGTTGCAAGTTTCAAGTGGCTAAGAGTTCGCGTTAATTTTTGATTTTTTCACGAATGGTGTTATTATTTTCTTCCATACAAAAAACACAAACTTTGTATAGAAATGCGTGAAACCGTCAGCAAAAAAATTGTCAAACCTCAACGCGATTTCTTATGCCGATTTCGTTTCTACCGAAAAATTTTTTGTAGAAACGCAATCGCCATTAGCCACTTGAAATTTGTACTTTATTGAGTTAGAATTAATGGATTATAATTTTAGGATTTTTCTAAACAGTTTTTTGGTGTTGTAACATTTTGTTGAAAATTTCTGCAAATTATATGGTTTTCATTAGATAAATGAGCTGTAAGTATTAAAAATAAAGATTATAAACCTTAAACAAATAAAAGAAAAATATCCACAACTTGTCAAATTGTTGTGTCCTTATTATTTTTGACATGACTATATGTACACATTTACATACATACTTTATAGTATGTGTGGAACTTAATGTGGTTTTCCATTCCTTGGTCTATTGCAAAATTATCCCTATATTTTCGAGGATGTTTGTCTCTTTAGAGTATCCAAAAGATCTACTCTGCACTGGTAACAAATTCGTTAACAAAGATAAGTCAAAGTATGTACCTCCTGGGAACATACAAATTGACTTCGCGCATTGTATAGTGAAGCATACTGTTGTAAAGGCCCTTGCGACCTCTTTCGCGCACTCTGGGCACCGTGGGTAACCCATGTGCGAGATGCGGTAACCAATCCGAATGGAGCCTTAGCTCACGGGAGAAAAAGAGGGAGCTTCGCTGAGGCCACTGCGACTTATTCGGTTTAAGGGCTTATTGAAGTATCCTGCTTCTGTTCAGCAGTAACTGGGGCTGCAATAGAGCGTCTGTCTGCGTGGAGCAATGGGTTCAGCGCTGGGCTTGGGATCCGCTATGCAAAAACCCCTTCCAGTGAGGCCTCGGATGAGACCCCCCTTTTGATGACGACTACGGCAAAAGTTTAAAGGGCTACTATTTAAGGGAATTCACCTGGAATGTCCGGACCCTTAATGGGGAAGGTGCCTCTGCCCGGCTGGTTGATGTCCTGTAAGGACAAAAACTGGTACCACTGTCATCCACGAAATAGGCGGGGCAAGGCAAGATATACGTCGGGCCTTGCGACGTAAAGGACAGAAAATTCGGTGTTGGAATTGTGCTGGGAGAAAGACTCCGTCGCCGAGCATTGTCTTTTGATTCCATCCACATAAAAGCGAGGTTTTTCATCATCTTGCTCATTTGCGCCCACGCTCCGACGGAAATGAAGGACGAAGCATCCAAGGATTTCTTTTATGAGCGCTTGTAAAACACAGACGAGCGCTGCCGCGTCACGATATAAAAATCCTGCTTGGCGACTTCAATGCCAGGGTGGGCAAGGAAGGGATCATTCGAACCACGGTCAAAAAATTCAGCCTCAACGATGAAACGTGCTATAACGTACTGAGGCTGATCGACTTCACCGGGGCCGGAATATGGTAGTATGCAGTACTTGGTTCAAGCATAAAAAGATCCATCAAGCTACGTGCCTGTCTTCAGATCAAAAACGAGAAATCAAATCGATCAAGTTGTGATAGAGGGAAGGCATGCTAGCAGTGTTTTAGACGTACGTACACTCCGAGGTCCAAATATCAACTTGGACAACTATGATGTTGCAGCCAAGATACGCTAAAACTGTTCGTCCAACAATGCAAAGAAAGCTTAAACTCGAAAAGCTGCAGCCGCAACGCAATGTATTCGCCAACCGACTTTCACACCTGCTCTCAGAGAGCACTCTTCAATAAACCGACATATGGGAGCAGTGGAACCACATTATCCACTTATTACATACCGAAGAAGTAATCGGATTTC
>NW_016179389.1:4566-7317 GCF_001687245.7 Rhagoletis zephyria | reverse complement strand
ATTGTAAACGTGATTCACATTCGAATCATAAAATTAAATTTACACGCTGAATTTTACTCCCTCGATATGTATATTCATGTTAATAAATGCGGCTTAACAGACATGAATCCTTGTGCTTTGTAGACAATTTGATTTGATATCGTAGCAGACTAAAACTAAATGAAATAATAATGGTTGTTAGTTGGTGGCTCAGAATGAAAAGCACTTTGCATAGGACCTTAAGCCGCATAGCACAAATAACATCGCCTTTGATTACAAGTCCATAATGAAATGTATAAAAACACATTAAGGGTATTCTTAATCTTGCAAAGCCCTTGCACGGTGCACGGTTTGCAAAGCTGTCCCATACGAAAACCGGTTTTTACCATGCAATCCATGTAATCTGTGAACCATGCAAGGGTTTTGCAAGACTCTGAGAATACCCCTATTAACACCTTATTAGTATTGCAAAATTGATCATTTACTTTATTAAACAGAGTTGAGTAGTTAACTTTTTACATTTCTATAAACATAGTTTAGCACATAAAACAATATTTATTGTTTACATAATCGTTTTAGTAGAGATTTAACTGCACAATTCTGACTTTCGAAACTAAGTGAACATGAAAACTATGATACCATATAAGCAATGTTATCTTATATCTAAATACATTTACACGAAGGAAACTTAAGCTAATTGATTGCTGCTATTATTGGAGAACTATATGTTTTTAGAACAGTAGCACCCATTTGCCGAAACGGCAAATACTTAACTACGCTTCCCTCAAGTTGTATCATTGCCAAGACCATTTTTCTGATCCAGCTTATTCGAATTTGATTTAACCATATATACGAAGTAGGTGATTATTTCCTTCTCTTTGATCGGTATCGTTTTGAAATGCTTCATGATTGTCTGGGAACATAAATATTAAATGAAATGGTTACATAATACCCAAAGCATATTATAGTTAATACGCAAATTTAGCTCATACTCACATCCGCCAGCTGTTGCCGTTTCATGCCGGGCCTTGTCTGCACCTTGTAGTGACGTTTGTAGCGCCTCAGCGTATTCACTTGCAATTGATAAAGATCAGGCACCATAGCATCAGGCATTTCGTTGTCTGTCTCGTTGCTATCTTCTTCGGAATCCTTGCGACGACGTTTGCTACGTGCGGATTGTATCTGGCACTTGTGATATTCACAGATGTAAATGCGTTCCGCGGTGGGATCATTACGCAGTTTCAGGCGTTTTTGTTGCACCGTTTTTTGTATGCGTTTGCTATATCTCGCATTGCCGGCGGGATTACGGCAGCGCTCATCGTCATCGATGAGGCAACATGTACTATGCCCGTCCCGAGAATCTTCCTCACCTGAACTAAAGCCACCGTTGTTCATGGTGACCGTGTAATCGTTTGCGCTTACAAAATTTAAATGAGCAATTTTAATTTTTTTTTTTCACAGATAGTTCGGATATTTTGATTACTGCTATGAAAACGTCTGGGTTTACACAATTTTGTGTTTGTTTAAAAATCAATGCAACAATTACGTCGCAACCAAACTTTCACACTTCACTACCTGATATGCAATACCAGTTTTCAATGCTTCGTACGCCGGAGGTCAAGTACTCATATTTAGTTTTCTATATGTATGTACGTAATTTTTTCGTTTTTATTCGATGTCTTTAATCCACGGAGTTTGGAAGTTCTTTGTTTTGGAAACTTTTTCAAGTTCATGTGTTTTAGTTTTACAAACACTTCTATAAATTTATATTTCGGAAAATTAATCTTAACACACGGACATTACAAATGCAAAAGAACGAAAATCGCAATTGATTGCAAATAGAAAATAGAAAAATAAGCAGAATGAACACAAAGAGTATGGCACAAAAACGTGTTGCCGAATGGTTGAAGTTATGGAATTAAAATCGTCGGTTTTCTAAAGTTGCTTGCACCCTACCAGTTGTTGAGCTAGGGGGCTTGTTCAAGTTGCAATCACTACCGCGGTGTTGCGCGAATTATTAAAGTATCGCGTTCTGTATGAATTTCTAGCAATCTATTATCAGTTGGGCAGTTGCAACAATAAGTAGATTATCCTCATTTTCGAGTTTAACAGGCTAACCTAATATTTGCTGCTTGCGTTTTGGTACGCACGCTGTCGAATTTGTTTTTTGCGTCACCCAAAATTGGCTGGCGTGCGTTTGCATTTGATTTCATTGAGCGAAACGTCAAGATGTGACGCAGCACAACAATTGGAAACTGAGTTGGCTTCATACGCACGTCGTTCAATTTCGGTTGGTCCCATACAAGTTGTGTGTATGTATGAAAAATTTTGGACAGCAAATTGGCGGCGTGCGTGAATATTAGGTTAGCATGTAACTCCCTAATCTTTAATTAGGAAAAGAGATTAGCCATACAAAAATTCGTCCATGTTAATGTGTATTTATAAAATAACAGATTTGTTTCTTAACAGATAGTTATCACTAATTCCTGCTGGAAAGCGTTTCTTAACCCAAAAAACTAGTCGCTCTTTCTCGTTCTTACGCTCTTATTTTTTTGGCTCTCCTGCTAATATCTGCTAGTAAAATTTTTACTAGAAGAAACTAGCCGCTGTCAAAATGGATAAACAAAAATTCGCACCAAATATTTTCAATAGTCAAATACATCGATCACCTGTTTACTTGCTAGTTTTGCGTTTCTTTACTATATCTTTACTTCGCTCTCTGTGAGCGTAATTCTCTGTTTTCCCATTATTTTTCTTCCTGATAATTATCTG
>NW_016179389.1:0-4541 GCF_001687245.7 Rhagoletis zephyria | reverse complement strand
AACCATGATAAAAATATAGTAAGGTAGAACCGCTGAGAGTCACTTTTAAAATTCTTGACGTTTCCAAACAATTTAATTTTTAAATTTACTCACAAACTCACACACACATTTTCATTTTCAATCTCAAGCAACAACAATTTCGAACAATTTCATTTTTTTATTTTCACATTTATATGATTTTAAAATGTTGGCAAACTTCAAAAAAAAATCATGGCCGACAAATTGAGAGAACGGTTATACTTTGCTATGTTTTTATCATGGAAAAAACGTTCAGAATTTTTCACAGTTGCTCTCCCAAAGAGAAAAATACAACAACAACCACATGGAAGAAAAGTTCTGAACTAAAATGATGCACACGCCTTAAACTTATAGCTGAAGCAAGGTGTGATTGACAACTCAGGTAGGCTCTCTTTTAATGTACTATTATGCCAAAAAATAGAAACAATCGTTTCAAAATTCATACAAAATTTTTTTAATTAGGATGATTCTTCTGAGAGCAAAGTCAAATTCAATCACACTTTGTTGAATACATTTAGAGCTGAAGGGAGTTCTGAAAACCTCAAAAGTGGTGAACGCCTAAAACGCCTTTTAGTAGTTGTACTCATGATAAAAAATGCTTTATGCGTTTATCATGGTTGTACTCAACATTTTCTAGACTAACCTAAATTAACTGTTCCGCAAATTTTCACGTTGTTGTTGTAACGGCATTCAGCTTCCCCAACGAGTTTTTGGGGAGTGTTGTTGGAGTGACAGTCCTTGGCTAGACATAAATCTGGGTCGTTACGGTCACGAAGACCCGACGTCGTGGAAACGCATATTTTCACATATTTTTCCTTTGATTTGAAATTTTTCATATTTCAAAAATAACCACGGCCGCGGCAATCGTACATGTCATGCTATAAATGTCGCCACGCATATTTTTGTGTTCGAGTCTCGAATCATCCCTGTCTTTTGCCGAAGTCTTGCTCAAAACGCAAATGAAAATTAAACGCCGATTTCACTTTGCATTCTTTCGCAAGTTTTGAAGCAGTGTAGTCGAGTTCGCGTTTGAGTTCGCAAATCAAATAGGAAGAAACGCTGGAGAAGTATAAAATATATTTGTCGCCCGCCCTACAGCATTCACTTAAGAAAAAAAATAACAATTTTACACGTTGCAGTTGTTAAATTTTAGTTCTTTCAGTGAGTTATAAGTAAAGTTATTTCAATGCAAAAGTAAATTGCATTAAATCTGCAATAGGAAAGATCGAAATTGCAACGACAGCACAAATATAACAAAAGAATTCTCAAATAAGTGAATAAGTCGCGAAATACAAAGGCAGAATCCGAAAGTCGCGAATGTTGTCAGTGTAGTTGTACCAAGATAGAAAACGTAAAATCGGAAGAACGTCGCCGTTGCCGTTGTTGTCGCAGTCGCAGTCGTCATTGTCGTCGAAGAAGTTGGAAGAAAGAAAATCAGTTTAGTGCTTGAAGAATCTCGTTGGGAATAAAGAATTTCGCATTGATACATAAAAATTCTTGAAAACGCATATTAAACACGCAAAATGTCGGTTTTAAACAAGTTTACGAAAACACTGTCTGCGGACGAAAAAGCGGAAATATTGGAGAAATTCACAGAAGTAAGTAAATGAAAAAAGATGAAGCACCCCCCACACGGCAGAACTAAAATGCTTGTTCAGGAAATGTGTGTGTGGGTTGACAGCAGAAGACGCTGACGTCGACGCCAGTGTTGGCTGTGTGTCGCCGGCAGCGCTTTAGCTGCAGTCACAATGCTACTGTTTGCAAAAGTATAATTGTAACTTTTTAATCAATTGCTTATTTTTGGGAGCCAAAAATATAAAAAAATTGTTTTGTTTGAAATCGCCAATTTGTACATATGTATATTGAAATACCCGATGAGTCATATTGCAGTTGTGGTTAAGGTGGTGGTGGTAAGCTGAGGGCGAGGTCGTCCAACCGGTGATGGGCATAGTGCTAAATTGCGCTGTCTTGCGCCGCGCAGCCGTGGCAGAATCCAAAGTGTTCTGCTTTGCAGACTTGTGCCGGCTTCAAACTCATTTATTAATGTCGCCCTTTAAAGGAGTGCCCAAATAAATTAAAATTTAAATTTTATGAAAATGATGCAAAAGCAAACTGAACTAAACAGCAAAACACATAGCTTTAAAAGTAGAAGCGTGCACCCCCAAGATTGCAAGTGGCCCTCAATTGGGGTGGATTTATTATATGACTTTGCTGATTGGGGATGGAGATCCCCATTTGTTAATAACCGAATCCGTTTTAATGCCAAAATTCATCCTGTGATATGGGTGGTGCTCACTCAACACAATTGGGGAAAAGAAAATGGAGTTTAGTTTTGAAATACACTTAGCTTTTACCAGAATTTTTTGGTCTTGAAACAGACAACGCCTTTCGCTGCGCTGATTTGACAACGCAAACCCCTACTTAGTGCCGCTCTTCTCCCAGTGCCTGCATGTTCCTTCGCTGCTTAATGAATGATCATTGCGGATATATGTACATGTGAACATGTATGGATGTATGTATGTTTGTACATGTATGTATCTATGTTTGTACATCTACATACCCTGTGGGGAAAATCTCTAGTTCTGAACTGGTGCACTTCTAGTACATTTAGACTCTGTACTGGTTCGCGCAAACAACTCGCGAATTTAACATGGCGATGTCCTAGGAAGTGTAAATTGCGCGCCGCTTGTTCTAAATTCGACAGATAAGATCTAGTTCGTTCCGCCTTCCTTATTCTACAGTTCCGAACCAGTTCTAAATTCGTCACCTTAGATATGGATTTCTAATAGAAAAAGTGAAATAAAATAGTTTTTTAAAAGTACCACATTCCGCTGATTTTAGCCTGGTGGGGAACTAGTTACTATCGGACTGGTTCGTTTTTGGCGATACAGATCTACTACGCAACTAGAAATTTGATTCACTAGTCCGCGGTTTCCCTGCAGGGTATGTGTATATATACATATATGATATTGCATGGTTTCTTTGTAAGTTGGGTGCAATGTGCGTCTTCTACCATCGTTGGAACGCATGTAAGCTGTCAAGTTCAATGGCGTACATGTAAGATAATCGTGAGTGTATACACTTCATTTATGGGTATTTTCGTAATACAACCAATAAACATATTTATGTATGTAGATATGTACGTTTGCTCCTACTATTTACTGTGCTCGAGGGGAGATAAGCAGCGCTCACTTCACCAGTGAAAGCTCCTTCCAATGCTCTGTGAAGTATGTATGTATGTAGGTACTAATTTTTGGGGAAATGATTGCGAAAAATATTGAATATTTCAATAAATTCTTTCCCCTTTATACATGCGTGTCCTAACAATCGAAGGATCCTTGGAAACCATATTTTTCAACTTAATTTTTTAGTAACAAAAACACTTGTGGCGATAATCGACCAAAGCAATTTTTTTTCAATTTTCTTTTCATTGCACAGCTGTAAACTTTATTGCGGCGCTAACGATGCATTTGAGTGTGGTACATATGACATATGTGCATTAAGGTGGTCTAAAAATTCATGTGAAGAGGTAAAGTCTGAATTTTAGTGCTCTCCCGCCCTAGGACTGTTCTATACCGAAATAAATTATATCTGTTTTTGTTTTTTTTTTTAATCAAAAAAATTATTTGAAAAGAAAAATATCGATTTTCAAGAATTCTATACCATTTCTATAAAAAGTTGTCTATCCCATATAAAATAAAAGGAAAAGTTTGAGTGCTTTGAGCGACCTTTAAATATTTGTTGATTTCAAAACAAAAATAAAACAAGTAAGAAAGTCTAAGTTCGGGCGGAGCCGAACATTAAATACCCGGCGCAATTATTAAATATATGTTTTCCACTTTCCGAAAGCTACCGCTACACGATAAGCCGGGGTGTATAAATTTTAAGTAAATTAGCGTCCTTAAATTTCGAAATATTGAAGTTTCAAGCATTTCTGAAATATACCGTTAATGAAAAGCGGTCGTAATTTTAGTCCGATTTCAATAATTTTCAACGCTTTGCTTTTATGTGGCAAGCACAATAACCATACCGAGTTTGGTTCAAATTTCTAGAACGGTTAGTGGGTGGTGCCACGCCCATTTTCCAAAATTGTATCATAAGCGTATTTCTTGGTAAAAAATTGTTGCAACCAGCAATTTTGAATAAATTAGCTTTAATATTTACTGATTTATCGAGGATTTCGTATTTTTCTAAATTACCGTTACATGGGATGTGGGTGTGGTTATTGTCCGATTTTAAAAATTTTCGACCATTTGGTATGTTGTAGCAGGACCAACAACTGTGCCAAGTTTGGAAGAAATTGGTGCAGCGGTTACCAAGATATTTTTTAATATTCTTATTTTTCGTCTAAAACTCATTGTAAATATCAATTTTGAGTGAATTATCTTCAGTAGTTACTAAAATATCGCATTTTCGTATTTCTGAAAATTACCGTTATATGGGAGGTAGGCGTAGTTATTGTCCGATTTCGCCCATTTTCAATACCATCCGTCCTATGCCCAAAAGAAGTCCACGTACCAAGT
>NW_016179388.1:0-7318 GCF_001687245.7 Rhagoletis zephyria | reverse complement strand
TGCATAGTGTAGTGGGTTTCGAAAGAAACTTTAAGGTTGATATATTCAGCAAGGCGACCTGGAGTACCAACATTATGGAGAGACACATCCAGGCGACCCAATTTCAGTGGCACATAGACCGCTCTAAATCCTTGAGTGTATTGGAGCAGGAGTATATGTCCCTAGACTGAAGCTTTCAGTGCCCTTGGGAACCTTCCTAAGCATCTTCCAAGCGAAAGGTTATTCCACTAGTCTGTGTGCAGAGATTAACCTTCGTAGGAATTATCGAAGTGAGAGGATCCTAATATTAATTGAAAGTCATGCTATCGAGGTGAAATCGTCATTGGTCCTCGAGTGCATAGAGAAGCTTAATGCCCTTGCTGAGGACAATGTTATCCAACTGATGTGGACACCAGCGCAAATGGGAGTCGAAAGAAATGTACGACGATCAGTTAACCATAATGTTTGCTGCCACGACCGCGGACTTAGGACATATTGACAAATACAACCCTGAAAATATACAACCCTGACAAATTGGACGAACCTGACGAACGCGTTGCAAGAAAGGCGACAGTTGTAAATTTAATCGCCAACAGGAACGTCGCGATAGTACTCAGTAAGACAATAAAAATAATCATAATTTAAAACATTATATCTATTTATATATATGTATAACCATTACATATTTATTCAATACATATTAACTTTATAAAACTATAAACCGCGGAGTGTTTATTTGACTACATACATACTATACTTCCTGTATGGTGCACAAGGAAAACATCTGAGACAGGACTTAGAGAATCAGACCATGTCTTTCACTTGGACCATGGTCAGATTAATGAAACCACCAAGCTTGCTAAGGCTCTTTTAAATGAATATTTGGCTGCCCACGGGAATACTATGTAAATTCATACCACGTTTAACGTTTTCTACGGAAGTTTTAAGTATGAGATAGAGGTTCTACTAGCAATTTCGGTTTGAGTGTTTCGCTCTCCAAGGAATTCGACTCGATTTTAAAAAAGCCGTATATATCGTTTTAAGGACTAGACTTTCTTCAAATTCGGGCCATTAGTTGGTTTATCGCGTTTTTTATATCCGCTCACAGGGTTTGTATACGCTCACTACCACATCTTTAACTTAATATGTACGTACATAAAAGCTAATACAATTCAAACAGCTCACCCCGGAAAGCGCAGAAAAGCATACTTGCAAATGTCGGGGCGTATGCGTAATCTACAGCGTTCGACTCTGCTCTGGCGACTATGAATTGCTAGTCAAAAGTCGAGAAGTAACCAAATTGATTGTAAACTTAGGCTTTCTGCTCATTGGTCGTCCAATCATAGTTGAGTCATAGTTATCGTCATGAAGCAACGATTACATGACGATTACACTTCTGCACACTTGGTCGTGATATTTCAATTCATTTGGCGTCTAAAAATTCACTTGGAGCAGGTATTTTCTGTTTTTTTTTGGTTGATATTTTCGCGAAATATTTACAAAAACCTGCAATGTTTTAANTTTGGGGGTTTTTGAGGTCGCTGATTTTGAATATAATTTCAGATTTTCCAAATTCAAAATGATGGATCCAATATGGCAATCAAATTGTATACTTCTTTCCCTTTCACCAAAAGTTATATGTATGTACATGAGTGGGGTTTTCAAGGTCGCTGATTTCGAATCTGATGTAAGACAAAGATAGAGGTAGAGAAAATGATAGAGGTAAAGAAGAAGATAAAACTGAAGACCGATATATGTTATGATATGGCACGTTATGTTGTGCTATGTTAAGTTATGTTATCTTATGTTGTGTTATGGTATTTTATTTTATGTTATGTTATTTTACGTTGTGTTCAGTTATGTTGTCTTATGTTATGTTATGCTATGTTGTGGCATGGTATGTTGTGTTATGTTAGCTTAAGTTATGTTATGTTATGTTATGTTATACTGTGTTAGGTTATGTTATGTTATGTTATCTTATACTATGTTAAGTTATGTTATGCTAAGCTATGTTATGTTATTTTATGTTATGTTATTAAATGTTATGCTATGTTGTCTTATGTCACCTGAGGCTATTTTATGTTATGATTTATTGCGCTATGTTATGTTATTATGTTATGTTATGCTAAGTGCTAAGTTCAACTCCCCTCAACTCAACTCACCTTATCGCAGCTCAACTCAGCTCAACTCACCCTAACTCATCTTAACTTATCTGAAATCATTTCATTTTAATTCACTTCATCTAAACTCAACCCAACTCATCTCAATTCCCCTTAATTTTAGTGCTTGAATTTCGACCGCTGGGCGTACACTAGTTACTAATAATTTGGCTAGATATAAAGCGTAACGGACAAGTTTAAACAAAAAAATGCAATAATGCATTTTTCACCCCCACCATGCAAATCGGCAGATTAGCACATCTCCGTCATCAGAAACACGTTTGTTTTATTCATTATCAATATCTGACGCGCTCGAGTAAATCCATGCAACTGTTTTTTTTAACATTTTTGGAAGCTTGTGAATGCTCCAGCCACCGCTGTAAGGAAAAACATCACATGATCTTTTTTTCTGCCCATCATATAATCCGCAAAACCGAATAGGTCAAAATGACGCTCGAGTAAATCTCGATTTAGCATCCTTGGCTCCCTTACTATATTTCTTTGTGTTCTTTTGCTACAAACGAGGAAAATGGATGGGTAAATAAAGAAATTATGAATGGTCAAAAGAAATTGTGCAAAAATTTTTCTGTATGAAATAGAAACAAGAAGTTATGTTACTCATACGCCATGTCGTGCATGGCCCTATTCGTATAAGCACGTACATGGCGTATGAGTAACATTTTCTATATTAAAGTTGGAATTATTTTTTCATTCGCAATGCAAACCTAAAATGAAATTATCTTGGGAAAATGACCTGATCTAGAAAAACGGTATAGAGATCCGTAATCTACGAACGCAAAATTAAGTTTACGTGTACGGGCATTTTTTTATGTCATTTCAGCGTCCCTACAGTGTAATGAGCTGTTATACAAATGTATGTATGTATGTTTGTATGCATAAGCATAATGGGGATTGTTTTTTTCTTTACTTTCACCAACAGCTCATAACTTAAAATAACACAAGGAGTTAATGCTCATAAATATAACTACGAATATGTGCACTGAAATGCAAGCTATTGATAGACTCCCACATTGTGCAACAAAGCATACATACATACATACATATGTATGTACGCCGACGGCAATGCTGCATAAAGGACATTGTAAGGACAAAGTTGTCTGGCGCACATGTGCGCATAGTTTATTGAATTTTACGCTCCATTGTGACGCCCCTAGTCATGATGAAAAAAGAGCGAACGTTGTTTACACCTACGCGAAAATATCGAATGTGCGGAGTGGAGGGAGAGTAATTGAAGAAACGAACAAAGTGTAAACGGAGCGTCGTAGTATTATGTGAAATGAAAGCATCCAAATGTGCAGCCAATATGGTTTGGAATCATTGAGATGATTGGTTCGAAGAATTTAGTGTAATGGTTACGGATGAGGTGCAGAGATCTCAGAGTAGATTCAACAAAGTGTGATCTTTCCCCAACTAATAGCAGTCAATACAAACAGAATTGATTTAATATTTTCCATATGATTTTTCTTGTACTGAGGAGCTCTCTCTGCTTCGAATTGGAATGTGAGGATCCGTCGAATGCTTTATGCATTGTTCTGGAGAATAACCCTGCTCGAAGTTATTGTCAAATATTTTCGTCAGGTGCTAGTCTCATTCAACTTCAAATTACTAAAAAGCGGCCTTCTGCCAATTCTAACAATGCAACGGCATTGAGCTTTGTATAGCTTCGGAGATTTAAATATAAATTTGGTCACTGAGGAAATAAAAACTACTAGTGAACCCCCACGGCGTTAAAACGCACAAGATTTCAAAAATCTACAAACTATTCCAAATATTAGTAAGTTATAAGCGATTCAAGTGTCATATTTCTCCTAAATCCATGCAGCCGTTTCGCATAGTAGGTTTTTAATACATATTATTAAATTTTAAATGACCCTGTACCGATAATGGGTTTCTAATTTCAAAAAAGGCAAGGTCTTTATTTTTCAGGTCATACAATTTATTTTCGAGTAAACTTCTACAATGTTTAATTTGAGTTCGAAGCGAATTTGGTTGAAAGCCCTTTCGAACCCTTTTCTATTGATATCCATTTTTTAAAAATTCAATTAACTCAAAATTCAATTAACAGCAATTAAGTCATTTGAATGCAGCTTATAGAATACGTGGCAACCCTCCTAAATATATTTCAGAAATAAAGCATTTTCAACCCCATTACGATTGACACCCATTATTTTATAAAATCATTTCACTTTTTAAATAATTTGAATATATGAACAGGTGGCAACCTTCCTCAAACACCCAACAAATATTTCTAGTGTTCAAACTAAAGATTTCTTAACAAATTTTAAAACACATATTTGAATTAGGTAATTGCCCTAATTTAAGTAAGATGGATTTTTTAAACAGGTGACAACTCTCCTAGAATAAACACGTGGCAACCCTCTTAAAATATTCTAAATGTTCGAACTCAAACTTTTTTAACACCCTTTCGCTTCATATTTAAAATAAATAGCGTAAAAGTTAATTAAATTTGACTTCTTAAATAGGTCGCACCCCTATTCAAAGGTAGTTTCGCGCTAAGTTGTTCTTAAATATTCTTCCTCTAACATCGCGATACATATTTTAATTAACTGATGAATTAAGTTGAATTTTATTTTTTAAACATGTGGCAATCCCGCTAAATATAGTTCAGAAATAAAGATTTTTCAAACCCAATCGATTTATACCCATATTTTAATAATTCATTTGGTAATTTTAAATAAATTTTAAGACAGGTGGCAACCCTCTTCCAGCACCTCAAAAACACTCTTTCGTTTGACATCCACATTTTAACATTTCATATAACTTTTGGGTATGTTAACTAAATTCAACATTTGAAGCAAGTGGCAACCCACTTCAAAAATTTTTAAAACTGCTGAGCCCCCTTTTGTTCGCACCCATATGTTGGAACATTCGTTTTCTATTTAATTTTCTTAATTCAAATTTAATTTTATTTTTTAAACTGGTGGCAACCCTCCTAAATTTAAGTTAAGAAAGGAAGATTTTCAAAACCATTTCCATTGATACCCGTTTTGTAATATTTTATTTTTTTTTAGATAATTTGAATATATTTTTTTAAAAGGTGGCAACTTTTTTCAAAAAAGTAAAACCTTATTGCATATCAGCAGTCCAAGCCTTTTAATTTGACACCTCATTTACGAAAATCGAACGAACGGCGCGGTTATTATGGCATTGCTTATTAAATAATTTGAGTACAATTGTTCTACAGGTGGCAACTCTGTCCGAAAAAATAAAACTAGTTTGCACATCTACAGCCCATGAGGTTTAATTTAGCACCCCATCTTTGAAAATCGAGCGAAAGGTGCAGACAAAAAATTTTTAATATTCCATATATATCCATATATAAAAAAAAAAGATTTCTTTATCTTAATCTGGAAATATCTGTAAGGCGAGTTTTGCCAACAGTCTACTTAAAAACTTTGATTTTTGCTACCCTTGGACTAAGCGACCCAAGATGTTGCATTGAAGGCGTGGTGTCGACTGCATATTTCAGATTGAGGCACAATGATCGGAGTTCTGAACACAAAAAGTGGTTTTGAAGAAATGAAGAGATCCAGAGACTATCTTAAGAGAGCTCGGTGAAACTTTTTATATTAACGGATTTAAGACGGTATTCTGCTTTAGGTACAATGGCAATGGCATTTCAATAGGAGGTCTTTGTAATCTTACTTGTGGGTGACCTCCTTTGCCAAATGGAATAAGCTTGACTCATTTATGTATGAATTGGCGAACTGAGAACCTTTACAGAGAGACTCCAATTGGAAGAGTGCCAATTTTGCGGCCAAGTTTAGCAGAGAACATGTGGATAAGGCTCATGAAAACAGTCGGTATAATAGAGACACCTGCCAAAGAATTAAATGTTTCCTGATTTTTTTGTGAGAAATTTCCCTCTAACAGAGAAGGAATTATTTTTGAGACCGATTACGGCACGCAAAACATAGGGACAAAATATGAGCGCTCTGCTCTGGATAGTGTTTGGAAACAATTTGCATTCTGCAGTTGCCTTCGATTGCAGCGGGGGAGCCATTGTTACTAAGAGATGTTGTTGCTCGCGCAAGATACTTTCTTAGCTCTATGAAACTGTACTAATTAGACAGTTAGTGCGCTTATAAAAGGCTCTCCCTATTGGTATTAGTAGTTTATTGCTCTGCTGAACATCGCGTCTGTTAACAATGCAGACAAAACAGCCACAGTACGGAGTTAAATTATGCCCCGAAAAACCGGCTGCCTTACAAGCTCATCAGCTCGCTGTCTGGGCACTCTAAAATTCTTAAACGTTTCGATTTCGACCTTGATTACACACATTCCCTCAAGGGTTACGAGCGCTGGACAAAACGACGAGCAAAATGGAAAGGGTGCCTTGCCTTTCACCCCCATGAAAGCCTATGAAACTCTGTCGGTCCTTCTTACGCTAAATTCTAGCCTTGCTGAAATGATTCTACACAAATCTTACCTGCCCTTGAGAGTAGCTAAATTTTGATACTAAAATTCTAGATAGTATTATATCTAGCTAGATTTCGACACACCTCGGATCTGCTTTGATAATAAGTTTTCGATAAGAATATCCATTAGGAGCGAATGGTATGTTGTAAAAGCTTAAAAAAGCATAGAGCACTATTTCGGTCAATATACTAGCCTATCGGGTACTAGAAGACGCACATTCGACCATTACTACTTTGACCCTCTGCAGTACCTAAGCGCGGTAGACACTCATGAATTCCACATTTTCATTAATATAACCTATTGGGAACAAAATGAGCTCCCAAAGCTCAAATCAAAGCTTTTAAAAGCTCGACTAACTTTGCATTTCAGCTAACTTTTACTTTACTATTTAAAACGAAAAATGTCTTGCATCAAAATTATTTTTAGAAGCCCCCGCAGCATTTGCTACTTTACACTAATAAGCAAAAGCAGTGATTATTATTTCCAATTAATAAGGAGATACATGAACTTTTCTCGATGATAATGAGCACGCGTGTACTTCTTTTATTTAAGTATCTTAAACGGAGATCTATTTGTAATTGAGATGGTAATGCCAGTATTAAATTTCGTGCTTTTTTTCCCAAACAATTGGCTTGATTAGTTTTGGACGTCAATTTGCCAATTATGTGTTTATTAGTGCAAGTTATAATAGAATAATAATTATATTGTATGCAGTAAAT
>NW_016179387.1:0-7318 GCF_001687245.7 Rhagoletis zephyria | reverse complement strand
ACAAACTACATACAAAGTACTTAAGGCCAGATTGCATTGTGAATTTGTTTTTTTTTTGGTTTAAATTGTAGTTTAATTTGTAAATAGCGCGAGCACGCATGCGCAATGCACAATTAAAGGGATTGTCTACGCATACATACAAAACATAAATGAGTACACGTTTGTAAAGGGTCGTAGGGAGTTGAGCCGGGCCCTAGGAAAGATGTCATCGGAAGGCCCTTTAAATTTAAATATATAAATATATTTTTTTTTGTAAATCTGTGAAATATTTTTTGGGCTTGTCGGGCAGCAAACATTGAAATGACGCATTTATAATAAATGGTACGAGCCACAACATACAAATTTTTTGATAAAAAAAAATTGTTTTTGAAAATATGCTATCTGAAAAAAATTAAAAAAAAAAATCACAATGGTAGCTCTGAGTATTGCGGAATATTTAAGTATAGTAGTACGGGGTGCACTTTAGAATAATTTAAGTTATGATTTCTTTTTTACACCGAAGTTGAGTAAAATGATTATAACTATTACAAATTTAAAAATTTTTTCATTTTTTTTTTAGAATTTTTTCTTGATGCAGTTTTGATGCCCATTAAATTCTAGTATAATAAAGTGCAAGGTTACAAAACTGCATACTCAAAAACATTTGTAAATTTGTAATGTACCATTTTACTCAACTTCGGTGTAAAAAAAAAATTATAACTCAAATTGTTGTAGAGTGCACCCCGTAATACCATACTTAAATATTGCGCAATACTCAGAGCTACCCCTGTGATTTTTTTCAATTTTTTTTTGAGATGGCATATTTTCGAAAACTAATTTTTTCTATCAAAAAATTTGTATGTGAAAAGTTTTTCAAGAAAACAAAATTGTTTAATATTTTTGTTTTTCATAGAGAATTTTTATGTGTGCATGTGTGATTTTTTTTAAATTTTTTAAATGTATTAATTAAGCTCAAATTTCATATTTATTTATTATTTATGTTTGTCCATCAATCCTTAAAAAATTTGAAACAAATCAAACACATGAAGTGTGAACCCCGTCAAAGTTGGTATGGAACGTCCCATATACACTTTTACACTCATCATGGAGCCATATGTTGTTTTAGCCATATACATATGTATATGTAAGTATGTAAGTACATAAACTTCTTCACTTTTGGCATTTTCTTCGAAGGTATGCATACATGTACGTACATACATATGTATATAAGTAGAGCTTGTTATCATCGCTCGAGCAATTACTTTTATCTCTGTTGTGTCGCACATTTGTGCCTCGCCGACCGGCCATAAAGGCTTTTCAACACGTTTACAACCTCGTGTTTGTCTCTTTTACTTNAATTACTTTTATCTCTGTTGTGTCGCACATTTGTGCCTCGCCGAGCGACCATAAAGGCTTTTCAACACGTTTACAACCTCGTGTTTGTCTCTTTTACTTAATTATTTATTATTGTTATACCAACATTTCACTAGAAATTGCTATACATAAGCACGCATCGTGTTGTTCCGATATCAGCGCTCGACATTTCGAGTAAGCGGCACATTAAACGCCTCTCCACAATTTAATATGAGTTGCACGTTGTCATCTTCAGCGACAGACCAGACGCGAGACTACGCAACACAGATTCTTATCTACATACATATGTATGTACCTACAACAATACTCACATACATACTTACGTATGCACATATGTATGTACTTCTGGCTGGCAAGTATACGAATTTATGGAAAGTCATACCACTGTCAACGGATTGCCATTTCGTAACAGGCTAAAACAATATTATGGAATTAGCACGGTCACACCCAGCCAACGCCTGTTGAAGACATTTGTTGCAAAATCAACAGCTCATATAACTTGTCACGGAGGCAATGAATACCCCACGAGAATTTTGGGGTAGAAAGGAAAACAATATCGACACCGGCATGAACAAGGCTTTATTTTGACACCAAGCAAAAGTTGCGGTCCTTTGATGAGGTTACAAAGATCACTCAAGAGGCCGTACAAACTCTCGCATTTCTCCATATCGCCTCGTACGTCTCTTTAAATCTCGAAGAAATGGTTTCCATATTTTTCAAAAAAGTTGTTAGTTAATTCTTGGTTGTAACAGAATAATAGACACCGCGACCTCAAAGATCTTTTGTATCTCTCGAAGACAGTCCCTAACCTAGCATGGCCAACATAACTTCGGCTTCCCCAAAGAATCCAAACAGGGCATTGGTAGGCGTATTCCTTCCAACAAATAGTTCCCCCCATTGAAGATTTAAAATAAATCCATCTTTGATTGGCCAAAGTCAAACAGTGATAGAGAATATGCTCTGAAGTTTCATCATCCTCGAGGCAAAGCCGGCATTCCGACTATGTGAATGCACCTATTCGGTGCAAGTGGAACCGCAATTGGTTGTGACCGGTCGGGTACTCAGAAAGTAGCCTGATGTCATTTCTATTTACCAAAACAATTTCGTTTCTGTTGAAAGGGTAGCCGAAGATCCTGACCTGTCTAAAGCCCTCACCGCTCCCCAGTACTTACTGCATTCCGAGTGTACCCACTCAGTAATTATAGCTCTCGAAGAGGACCAACTGAGACCACAGAATGGTTCAGGTCACGAAAAGGCAGTTAGCGATCCTTCTCGTGCCAACTCGTCGGCGATCTCGTTACCTTCGATTCCCCAATTAAGTCTCTTTAGTCATGGAGTCAGAGTTTCCGCATATTTCCAACCCTGGTACCTTCCCAAGAACACCTGCATGAAGATTCTTTGCGAGAGCCGTCGCTAGATAGTCGAAGTTGCAGCTCCCTCTTGGCTACTGTTTCCTGGACAAAAATATGGAGAGTAGTCCATCCCAGGAACGACTTTAGAGCAGCAGTTAAACACGTTCAAATGGATCCACTGATGGATATACATGTCAATCTTTGAAGTTTGTTAAAGTGAAGTATGGCAGTTTTTTGTATTGTCTTCTGCCACCATGCTATGGATGCATAAGACACAGGAGGTCCAATTAAGTCGCTTATCTAGCGTAATCCCCAGATATTTGACCTAATCGGAGTGTTCGAGCACTGCCCCTCCAAGAGTGACCGAACCAAGGTAAACGGCACCAGAACAGCCTTCCAAAAATTTATGCTGAGGCCCTCATTGGCACACCAGTTTGAGTGCACGCGAAGAGCTGCGCCAGAGACAGTACTGCCGAATTTTCTATGAACATATGTATGTAGTTGAGTTTTTTCTGTCAACTTACTTTCAACTCTGCAATCATATTATTTTGCCTATCACTCTTTTTACACACAAAAATCGAGCTTAAAAATGTCGCAACATACATACATACATCCATACAACCATTTATATGCATGGACTGCCAGCACTCTACTTACCGGCTATAGCAGGTAAATTTTACAGCCTCGAAATCTACAATCAGCTTTGACAAATTTAGGTTAGCCAATGATGCGCTATCTCACGCGCTTGCCATTAAGTCCAGTCCGTCGCGCCCAGGTAAAATGTTTTCAGAAGGCGAGGCTGCTGTGCTGTATCATTTATACATGTACGGCTACATGCGTTGAATATTAAAAATGAACTTTTGGGTTAACAGTTTTACGTTTCCACTTGTATGTAGTCTGTTCATACATCAACCGCTTTGCATGCCACACAAATGACACTGGTGATAAATGGCGTTCTTCGAGACGATCAACATAGACGAATATGATTCCTTAAGTTACCGAAATCTGGTTAATGGCATATTTGCCATAGGCTTGGTTGATATAGCCTAGATCCATTATAGCACTCATTTCTTTCTCCTCTTGTTTTTCGCCTTAACCGAGAATCGAAAATACCAAAAGAAGTTAGGTCCATCTGCACCTGGTCTTTGCATCGCAAGGGAGGCCCTTCCTCTTCTCTGCAATTGCCAGCGAGAGCGTTTCCCTCTCTTCGTACGACCTGTCTATGTCGTTGTTAAGCTCATAGTTCCATTCTATGCGGTATTTGCCAACTCGCAAAGGCTCGTTAATCTTCCCCTCGAACGTTTCTCGCCTGGTCAGGCTTGTTGGCGATACTGAGTCTCCGACCGCGCGTAATTCAAAAACTTGTGGGTAACGAGATGACACCACATCGACACTATCTTCCTTCCAACCTTTAGGAACTCTCGGGTTTGATATTAGTCACCGATTGAGTAATGATCACCGTTCAAAGTTACATAGTCGACAAGGGACAACCATCTATGTAACCAAACCCAACAATCTCATGATTTTATAACTACGAAGACAGAAGTATTTAGATAAGCTTTTAATTTTATTTAAAGACAGAAATGAACGAAATTGCGGAACAGTTCTAAAAACAACAACTGCGCATGCACATATGAAATTTTTCTCGCTGTTTTTGCAAAGAGTTCGACGACTGCATTATCAGCGCAACAGTGAAGTGTTGAAGACTCATCCAAAGCCGATTCAACAGTACACAAATTAAAAATTCCAGTCAGCTGCGACAGTTTTACTAATTTACAACACCTTTGCTTGCAATGAGAGTAAAAAGTGATACAACCAGGTTTTAAGCTACATATTTGCAAATGTAAGTAGTTGAAGAAGAAGTAGAGGCATAGTGTAAATATGTGCTTGAAAAGTTTCAAAAGTGAACACTTTCATACTTGACAACTTGCTTCGTTTATGTATAAATTCAAATACGTATAGACATTAGGGTGATGCACATTTTTTTCCTTATAAGCTCCCTAGAACTGAAGAATATCGAAAATAAGGAGGCACGTATTTTTTGATTAAATCGCTTTACGTTTATATGTGCCGCCGGGTCTTTGTAGTTGTTCCTACATTTCATGAAGGCGAGAAATTTTTTTTTTTCACAGAATAGCTATAAATTTTTAAAAATAAATATTTTTGGATGGCTTAAAAATCTGTCCCTTCTGAAAGCTTCAAACAATAAAATTATGATATATGTGTATTTAAGTTTAAAATTTCACTAAGGCTGCGTTTCTTTATACATTCCGGATAATCCCATTTCACAGCCGGAATAAACAGAATACGTTTGAAATATATGTCAACATATCATCAGGAACGTTCTAAAGAATAAATAAACAAAAAAGTTTATTCCAAACGTTCAGAATGAATAAAGAAATGCAGCCTAAATAATTTTCCAAAACCGATAATCTATCCCTTTACCTGGACATATAATACGCAAAGAGATTTTTTGTACAGGACATAAGATCAGTACCGTTCGTTCGATTTTTAAAAATGAGGTGTCAACTTAAAGAGCTTGGGTTTTAAATTTTACTTTTTCGAAAAAGTTGCCACTGTTAATCAATTAAACTCAAGTTATTTAATAATCAATGCAATCAAACCCGCATCGTTCCTTCGATTTTTACAAGGTAAAAGTCAAATTAAAGGACTTGTACTGCAGACGTGCAATATATTTTTTCCTTTTCGAATAGAATTGCCACCTTTTAAAAAATTAAGTTTAAATTGTTTAAAAAGTTGAACCAACTTTAAAAAAATGGGTATCAATCGAAATGGGTTTGAAAAGCTTGATTTCTTAATTTAACTGTAGGACGTCTGCCACCTGTTTAAAAAATTAAACTAAATTTGAATTAATGTAATAACAAAAACGAGTAGTATGTAATTGAAAATATTTTGAACAAGGTTGCCACCTCTTTTAAGAGTCGAAATTACACACAAGTTAAGTAAATTATTAAAATATGAATGCCAAATATAAGAGCGTTAAGAAAACTTCGGTTTGAATATACAGAATTTTTAAGGTGTTTGGGAAGGGTTGCCATCTGTTGAAATTCAAATTATTCAATACGTTAAGTGAATTATTAAAAGGTGGGTATCAATCGAAATGGTTTGCAGAGGTCTTTCTTAAATATATTTAAAAGGATTGCCACCTGTTCAAAAATTAAATTAAACTTGAATCAAGGTATTTAGATAATTGAAATATTTATCACAATATGGGTATCAGACGAAAGAGGTTTAAGAGTCGAAATCACACACAAGTTAAATAAATTATTAAAATATGAATGCCAAACATTCATAACATTCAGAATTTTTTGAGGGGTTTGGGGGGGGTTGCCATCTGTTGAAACTCAAATTATTTAATAAGTTAAGTGAATTATTAAATGGTGGGTATCAATCAAAATGGTTTTGAAAGCGCTTTATTTTCTAAGTACACTTAAGAGGGTTGGCACCTGTTTAAAAATAAAATTCAACTTGAATTAGGCTAATAGGTAATTGAAGTATTTATCACAATATGGGTGTCAGACGAAAGAGGTTTAAGAAAGGTTTTGTTCAAAAATAATTTGAAGAAGGTTGCCACTACAACTTATATTAGATTACAAAAGATGAGTGTCAAACGAAGGAACGTTAAAAAATCTTTTGTTTGAACATTTAGAATATTTTTGGGATGTTTGATTTGGTTTGTCACCTGTTCAAAAAGTTAAATTCAAATTAATTAATAAATCAAATTAATTATTTAAAGATGTATATACATCGAAATAAACCCAAAGGCTCTATTTTAGAAGGGATTCTACGACAAAATGTATTTTCTCCATCCAAAATCTATGGAAAAGTTCAAACCACAGCGGAACGTTTAACGTTAACCGACTTCAAAATATATACAAAATACGAGTCTCCGTATTTTCCTGTTTCTATAATTTTGAGTGGTGTCAGAAAGCTAATTTTCCTGTGGATTTTTGGATCACCTTAATATACATAAATGCAGAAGTAAAGTGGAAAGTATCTTTGAACTTTTAAACACAGTCTGGTGACACTAAGTAGTAAGCTATTTGCATATATGTAAATAGAATGAGTATAGGTAGGAGAAAACAAACTGAAACTCAAATAAAATTGACTTTTAGGAAGCATTAATTAACGGCTTTTAGGTCGGGCGTTGACTACGGTGGCAACCGCAAGCGCCGTTTTACATATATGCGTAATGTACGAACCAACCTTCATATCTATCTAAGTGCATACATATGTACATATGTAAATGTGGATATGTAATTCATCTGCCGGTCAACAACCATCGGTCATTGGTGTAAACACCAACAACTTGGCCGACAGTCTGGCTAATGGCAGAACAAACACAACATACCGCGTTGATGGCAAAGTCAAAGCGCAACAAGTTAAAAGCAAATTTCAGCTAACCAAACCGCAACAACTACTACAACAATAACTACTACAATAATAACAAATGAAATGTTAATAAACACAAGTTGTGACCGAAAACCGAGAAGACAATGGTCAGACGAGCAGAGAGCAAACAACAAACAAGTCGAAGGCAAGCGAATACAGCCGTGGAGTTGGGAGTTTTTGTAGAGGAGCTAGCAAATAAG
>NW_016179385.1:0-7319 GCF_001687245.7 Rhagoletis zephyria | reverse complement strand
TCATTTTACACAGTCGTATTAGTTTCGCGGGGATACCAAATTCAGACATGGCGGCATAAAGACAACTTCTTTTCGTGCTGTCGAAAGCGGTTTTGAATAGATCCAATAGATGGCGTGTATCGATCCTATTTTTGTGGTTCTTTTTCAAGATTTGGCGTATTGTGAATAGCTGGTCATGGTGGAGGCGGTTTGTTGACGGTGGGCTTCACCTTGTAACCTATGCTTAGTAGGGTGATCCCGTGGTAGTTGGCGAATGTGGCGGGATCGCCTTTCTTGTGGATTGGGCAGAGCACACTTAAATTTCAGTCGTCGGGCATGCGCTCACCTGACCATATTCTGCATAAGAGTTGATTCATGCAAATTATCAGCTCTTCGCCGCCGTACTTGAATAGCTCGGCTGGCCACGTAATCGCTATTCGTACCGCGTCATAGTCAGGCGGTGGGGCATCGACTCCATCGTCATCGACTGGGGACTTAGGTTCGTTTTCTCTACTACCTTCAGTGCTGTTGGCATTCAAACGGGTGGAAAGTTTTACAGAGATATTAAAATATTTTTTACCATTATTATCGTAAACTAAATGAAGCAAATTTGTATGCATATTTCCCCAAAAAACCCCTACTGCCGCCGGGCCTGCCTTCAACAAAAATTATTCCCAAAAATCAACGGTAAGTCGGAGGTACTTTCAACTTACTCAAAATATTTCCTTTTTGGTTGTTGTTGTTTCCGACAGGGTGGGTGTATGATGTATTATGGAACGAATTTCCGTGGTTTGGAGACACCAAATTTGACAAGGGATGACGGAAATTCGTTCCATAATACATCTTACTCAAAATATTTATAAAAACTCGAATTAAAAATATTTCAAATGGTGAGTGTCGTAAAGAACTATATATATATATATATGTCGTAAGAACTATATACATATC
This sequence comes from Rhagoletis zephyria, assembly GCF_001687245.7. Classification (NCBI taxonomy): domain Eukaryota; kingdom Metazoa; phylum Arthropoda; class Insecta; order Diptera; family Tephritidae; genus Rhagoletis; species Rhagoletis zephyria. The sequence continues at coordinate 6,392 of NW_016179385.1, read as the reverse complement.
TGAAATTTGTAGAAAATTTATAGTGCGTTCATTCCTTGCTAGGTGTTTGGCCAAGCTTTTGTAACAATCCCTGTGTGATAAAAGCGTATTTATATGGAATGCTATTTATATGGGCCATTCTCAGAAACTTCGTATTTTTTTGTGAACTGTTTTTTTTTAAATTGCGAGCACATGTCTGTCTTCAGATGCTAGAATACAAAATCCAACGTAGTGCAATGTTATTAACGTTTTTTACGCGATTTTTTTTTGAAGTGGAAAGTGGGCGGACTTTTAGTCCGATTTCGAAAATATTCAACGTATAGCTTTTTTATGCCAAGGTAATAATTGCACTGAGTTTGGTACAAATTGATAAATCGGTTACCGAGATACACATACAGTGAACCGCGCGCGACACTTTAGTAAGTCTTAGCTATTCCTCTTTAGTTTATTTAACGTTTATTTTTTTTATGAAAGTATAGCTGATTACTTAACAAACACGATATAAATCCAAATTTCAGACTTTGTGCAAAAATTATGAAAATGCTGCAAAGTTTGACCAAAAGTTCTAACTTCTTGATCAGCAGCTTTACACAAAATGTTGATATTCAGTTTTGTAGCCCCTGAGATTTAATGCAAATTTTAACTTACCGTTGATTTTTGGATTTTTTTTTGTTGAGGGTGCTCCGCATATTTTTCATATAAAATAAATTTCCAAACATAAATTGCCAAAGAGCATGGGTAAGTCCTAGTATCTACAGACCAAGCTCTTACATTTGACACCTCATTTTCTAAAATCGAAATAACGGTACAGATTTGATGGCATGGACAAAGAATGCCTTTGGGTTATATATCGTCGTTTAAAGTGAAAAACCGCGTATCAACAAAATGCAAAACCACGTATCAGCAAATTATTTCTAGAGCGTAAAAACACTCATATTTCAAAATGGTTCTCTTTTTTAAAAGGCAATCCCATTTCTGGCTAGTATATTTCAGGGCGAATGGATAAGGATTGAGTCAAGAGCTTGTGTGAGCAAATCCAATTTTTGGCAGCCAATGTCAGTTACGCGGTTTTGCAGAATGACGATACGCGGTTTTGCACTTTAAACGACGATATATTATTTTTTTTGCGAGTTTTCTTACTTCGTTTTCGCTCTGTAACTTTTTAACGAACAAATAAAAAAGTGGTGTATGAGGATCATAGTTCAATTGCATATTGTGCAAAGTAGCACATACGTATTTGTCTAAATTTTCCAATTGCAGACGATGTGCTAATAAAAAATATGAATTTTCACTTTTGTGTACGCATCGTAACCTTTTAAAGGTTTTTTTTTTAACTATCTTCGAATGAGAGCACATAGCCCTGGACCGTCTAGATTGATTCCTATCTGTCCCCTATCCGTCCTGTCCGATAACAGTTTTAGGTACGCACCAGCTCCAGTAGACTATAAGTACCGCCACTTTGACTCTTCATAATTTATTTTCTATTGGAAGCACATACTTCTAACGGGCTGCATTCGATTCTCATCTCCAAATACTAACAGTTAATTATAAACTGTAACATGAGCAAGCAACGCACCATTTTTTGCAACGTAAAAATACAAATAAAAAATTGTAGGAGAGTCACACTTTTATTTGTGAAAATGTCCCAATTTTATTTCTGAATTATATGCATATTTGCCTAGAAAATATGTACGCTGGTCATTTTTTGCATTTACATAATCGCGTAATTGACATTTGCTGCCAAAAATTGGATTTGCTCACACAAGCTCTTAGCTCAATCCTTATCCATTCGTCCTGAAATATACTAGCCAAAAATTCGATTGCTTTATAAAAAAGAGAACCATTTTGAAATATTTATGAGTGTTTTTAATCTCATCTTACGCGGTTTTGCAATATCTTGATACATGATTTATAAAACCATCAACGTGAGCGTGCGTGAACGTGAGCCAAATCACGCGCCCATCTCTAGTAGGGACCTCCGAATCGCAGATGCTCTTTTGTGATAAGATTTTTTAACCTCAGAAAAACACACGCGGTGGCAAGTGTAAAAAAAACTACATAGTTTCGATGAGTATTGATTTTAATTTTTCGATTTAACAAACTCTTTTTTTGTTTAAGTAAAATTTCCCGTATAAGTTAACCGACCAACGAGTCAATTGCCTTAAAAAATGTTTTGTGGTTTGTCTCGAACTTAGACTTAATTACTAGCCTATGAACTTTCTCATCAAAGCTCAGAAACTAGACTTTGTTGCCGAAGCAATTACACGCTTTATATTACATACATATGTATACACACGTACCCAGCGGGAAACATGCAAGGCAAATATACAACAGCGCATTAAATGTGCATCACCGGCGTCACTTTTTCACAACTTTTGAGTTGTGTTTCTCTAGGTGCACAATTGTTAAAAATCAAACATAGCAATTGCTCACAGTGCCTTTGGACCGAGATTAAAATATTCTCAGTAATGCCCAGATTGTGCTCTCTCTCTTATTGCCTCGCTCTGTGCATCCACGGCAGGACTTAGTATAACAGGCGCGTTTTATTTGTCCAGAAATTTAAGCTATTAGCTTATGTTGTATGGAAGACTTACCCCAACAAAATGAAAAGCTATCTTGGCTTGTATATTGAACTAGAGGCATTGCAATTCAGCATCAGAAATTTTCCGCTTCAGCCAATTAGAAAGAGGCAAAAACTTACTTTGACACTATTTGCTGTTAAATAACTGTCAAAATTAGGCTAACATAGGAAATAACTAATTTCGTTTTATTTGACCAAGATTTAGCTATTTGCTTGTGATGGTTGAATAAAACATGCATAATGCTAAAAAACAAAACCACCACAACTAAAATTTAGAGGGATGCACATCTCGCTTAAGCTTAAATTAATAGTTATATACCATAACGCCATAGCCATAACCGTAACCACATTAACTGTTACCGATTATAGGTATCATAACCATAAGCAGCTGATTTTTCGTAGTCAACAATGTCGGTGTAGCCAGAGGCGAAACAAGACCCGGAAAATGTGTAATATTGTAGGATATTTGTACAGAACTTCTCTCACTATCACTAAATTAAAACTAAATTCTTAAAACTCAACAGCAGGTTATAATAAAATATGTACTTCAAATTAGAGGTACTAACTTGTACTTTCTTAAGAANTTCTCTCACTATCACTAAATTAAAACTAAATTCTTAAAACTCAACAGCAGATTATAATAAAATATGTACTTCAAATTAGAGGTACTAACTTGTACTTTCTTAAGAATATAAATTTCTTTTGCATTAGTTATGAAATTTTGTTAAAAATTCTATTTTATGAAAAAATACGATTTTTTTTTGTTTTTTAGTTTATTTTTGGATTAAAAATATGAAAAAATGTAAATTGTGTACATCAACTGAAAGATAAATTAATTGTCTTTATTTTGAGGTCATTAGTTTTTGAATCGGTTATTTAGTTCATAAGATGTTAATATTTCAAAAAATCAAAAAATTTCAGTCTAACCTTTTATATCTTCTTTATATTTTTGCGCCAAATAATTTTGGTACAGTTGAAATCAGGGTGAGAGGTTCAATCGATCCACATTTTTGGTTCTTGCATAGCTAAATGAGTCATATTCTACACTTATGCCTAAACGTTGGCATTAAACAATATTTTTTGTTTGGAACGTCTGGCAATACGTTCTTACTCGCACTTCAGATATCAGCTGATTATGGTTATGGCGGAAAACCAAGATTCAATTGGTCTCTATGGCTATGGCGTTATGGTGTGGCACCACTAATAGAATACAGTGTTGGCCATAAAGTTGGTTGAAACAGCTGATTTATATGGTGATGGTTATGTCACCTTTAGTTTAACCTTTAAGTTTTTGCAGGCGCTTTTGATGCCAATTTTTCTCACTGGGTATGAATTTATTTCACATTCCCTCCCCACCATTGCATGTGCAAGTTGTTTTCATTTCAGAAATACTGAATATTTAAATCCAAAAGATGACAAACTTTTGTGAAGGAAAATTTTTGAATGTTACTTTTCTAAGCCCTTTAATGTGATTAAATCAGCATATTCCGCATGCTGGTGTTGCTGCTGTTCGTCTCTTACCTCCGTTTTCCAAGCTCAACATGCAAGTGACATATTTCCAAAATACAAGGGTAAATTTGTACGCTGAGTTTTACGGTAGTGCCTCGCACTGTCTTATATGTACATTTCTACATATATATGTATGTTTGTAAGTTTGTAACATAGAATGTATCCATATCTTCCAAGTCATCTTTAGCGCACAATTAACTGCCAATTGGTGCAGTGACTGAAAGTTCTCCAAAGCAGTGATAAATAATTTGGTTTCTGTTATATTGTGAACGCCTTATACCAGTATGTATGTATGTATGTATGGGGATACCTAAGCACATTAGACTGACTCACGCTCCTACGAGGAAAAATCGGTTATCCTTTCTCAAACGAAATGAAAAATTTCGGCAATTTTGTTTTTCACCAAAATAATTCGGCTCAATCCAGCGTCATTCGTCCTCTTTGCAAATACATTTAAAAATTGCAATCTCATGAAGCAAATTTATATCACTTTCTTTAAAGTCCTCAAAAAATGCATGCAACGGTAACTGCAGCTAATTCATATGAAGCTGTTAAGAAAAGCAATGGATGCTCAAACAAAAAAGGTTCCACTGGCAGCTGATGTCCGCTCCAGATAGTTCCTCGAAAGCGAAGCAGGGCAGCTGAGGAGATAATGCTGAAGTAGGTTGAGTTGCAAGTGTTTACTAGTTTTGCGTTCAATAACTTTTTCCGAAAATTTTCTCTTGCTCTCAATTTTACTCTCGATTTTTCTTTTACGCTCGCGCTGCAAGTACTTACTGGAAAAGTTATTGAATGGACCTATAATTTTAAATTTTGAAATCTGTCAACCCTATTTTTTTTTTAATTTTTTACCACAAACCTACAAAAAACATCGAGTACAATTCAAAAAAAAATTAAACACATCCATTGAGCTGTTCGTGCGTGATGTGGTTATGAAAACATAACATTATCGGTTATTAAAACACCCATACAGCCGATTTCTTAGTTGATAAATAACCATAAGTTAACAAATAATTAGTAAATCAATAGCTATCTGCACAATGTTGGCGAATTAACTATGAGTTAATCATCTACACTCAGTACACTGAGAAACTGCCAAGAAGAGATAACCTTTTGATTGTAATTAAACATCCACTGAGAAATCTGCTGTTAGTAAATTTTTAAGTTGAATAAGCATCGTAGTATTATTTCTTGAAGACTTCTCAAGGGAAATAGTCTTAGTCGATCAAAAAATATTTATTTTTAACGATTGTATAGCAATTCTACGAAAAAATGTAGTCAAATGAAAAAAAAAACTTCAAAGCCCCGGCGGCACGGGGAAATATTAACCGATTTCGAAATAAAAAAATACATGTCTCCTTATTTTTGATAATCTTCAGATCTGGGAAGTGGCTGGAGGAAAAAAATGTTGGGCCACCCTTAATGTACATGAGTATGTACATATGTATGTATTTATGTGCAAATGGAATACATTTCATATGCAGAAGTGTACTTTTCTTTTTTTGTTCATATGTTTGTATGCAGTTACTTTTAATTTCATTACTCTGTTCATTAGTCATTATGATTTCATTCACTGCAAAAATTAGATTAGATTAATTTAAAGCCCAATGTTACCGTCAAGTATCGTCAATTGTATCAATGTAATCTTTAATATCACAATTTAAGAGCAAAATATAAAAAACAAAAAGCTCACAACCTCATTGAAGGACAATGACCTCGGGACAGGGACGTACCTATGAGGGGAGAGGTTTTGGGGGCGGACCAACGGAGGAAAAGTTCCTCACTCAAAAGGTTTCGTAATGTCGTGATTCCTTATAGGGCCCTCCCCCAAACATTTGAATAAAAGTTAACATTTTGTTAACTTTTAAAAATGTTATCGTTTCCATCGCTTGTATTGTAGGGCGATCTTAAAGTTCGTTTTTCCATTATCTTTCATTCCTTAATGCACATTTCCAGCCGCGAATGCTAGCACTGAAAAGTTTTTTTGTTCTTTGCGTCGAATCAAAACTTGGCTCAGAACAACAATACTCCAAGGGAAAATTCCTGTTCTTTGAAATCGTGAAGTGAAAACATTTTTCATCACTTCATATAAAATTACGATTCTGTTTTCAAATGTAAATAAATTAATTTGTCAAAAATGTTTCACTGTGAAAACTTTTTTCAAAAAGTTTTGTGGCTGTGAAAAGGAAGGGTTGGGCATTTTTCTCAAAACCATCATCTTATGATAAAGAATATCATTGTCTTTAACTCGCATAATTTACCAAATAATTACACTGAGGGAAAAAAATTTTTGAATTAAAAAAAACGTGCTAAATTTAAAAAA
>NW_016179384.1:0-7319 GCF_001687245.7 Rhagoletis zephyria | reverse complement strand
AAACAAAAAGTGTTAAACCATGTTACAGTTTTGCTCGTCACTGTAAGTAAATAGTACTTGGGTATTTATCACCACCTAAATACCTAAGTAAATAGTACTTGGGTATTTAGCAGCTCCTAAATACCTAAGTAAATAGTACTTGGGTATTTAGCAGCTCCTAAATACCTAAGTAAATAGTACTTGGGTATTTAGCAGCTCCTAAATACCTAAGTAAATAGTACTTTGGTATTTACAACAACACAAAATACCTAAATACTTTTGTACTTAGTACTTAATACTTAGTAAATACAATTTTGCCCATCACTGACACAAACAAACTAAAGAACGTGAGAGCTTTGCAATCGTTTGCATAAATACGTTACTACAAAAATAAAATAAAAAATATAGAGTACTTACATATAATATAGAAATTTAGAAAAATATTGTTAAGTTATATTTTATATTTATTTGCATGGCAATTCAATAACCTTTATTCGGTTTTTGTTTCCGAGATATTGTTAAAATGTTATTTCTTCCTTTTGCATTACAAGAATTTTAAAATATAATTCAAATTTAAAATGAAATTTAATAAAAACCAATTTGTTTAAAATTTTTGGGTTGCAGATTAAAGTTAAAAATTTGGTTCAAATTTTAAATGAAATTTATAAAAACCAATTTATTTTAAAATTTTTGAGATGCAAATTAAAACTAAAAATTTGTTCAAAATATTTTATTATTTATATTAAAATTTTAAATGAAAATTAACAAAACCCAATTTGTTTAAAATTTTAAGGATGCAGATTAAAATTAAAATTAAAATTTAAAATAAATTTTTAAAATAAATTTAGTAAAAACAAATTTGGTTAAACTTTTTGGGATGCAATTTAAAATTTAATTTAAAAATTTGATTCAAGTTTTAAATTTAATTCAGATTCTAAATGAAATTTAATAAAAACCAATTTGTTCAAAATTTTTGGGATGCAGATTAAAGTTTAAATCAAAACTTTAATTCAAATTTTAAATGAAATTTTATAAAAGCAAGTTTATTTGAAATTCTTGGGATGTAAGTAAAATATATAATTGAAATGTAATAAACACTAATCTGTTTAAAATATTTTCAATTTGAAAATTTAATTTTAAATTCAATTCAAATTTTAAATAAATTTAATAAAAACCAATTGTTAAAAATTTTTGAGATGCAGAATTAAAGTTAAAAATTTGAATCAAATTTTAAATGAAATTTAATATCAACAAATTTGGTTAAGATATTTTTAGTTTCAAAACTTCATTTTAAATTTTATTCAAATTTTTCATGGAATTTAATCGAAAACAATTTTTTTTTAATTTTTGGGGCTCATTAAAAATTTAGTCAAAGTATTAAATGAAATAAAAAAAAAAATTGGTTTCAAATTTTTTTAATGCAAATTAAAATTAAAACCTTAATTAAAATTTTGAATGAAATGTAAAAAAACAAATTTGTTTAAATCTTTTAGATGCAATGGAGGGGGAAATAACATTTTAACATTAACTTGGAAACAAAAATTGATCAAGGCTTCTTAAAAATTTTACCAAAAATAGTTACAATACAATGGAAGTAAAATATGATGACCTGGCTATTAAAAATTTAACAAAGTTACTGACAACTGCAAAATATGCCATTTTCAATATTCGGGGACATTTTTATGACAATTTTCTTCAAAAAAGCATATTAAAAATGGTGTTCCGGGGTCACGGTCATGTACATATGTATGTGTGCATGAATGTACTATTCAGCACAGGAAAAATTGCTATAGCATATTCAAAGTGTAGCAATAATACGTTCATGCGATAAGAACAACCTCAAACACCAGCGTGCGTATTTGCTAAAAGCAAGCAAATCTCCCCAAAAACCAATTCATGAAAATGGAAAAATAGTAAAATTGGGCTTACGATCCTCTGAGCTGATAATGGTGTGTGCAACATGCAGTCATACATACCTACACATATGTATATGTATGTAAGTGGATTGATGTGCATATGTGTGCCAATGAAAATACGTAGAAATTCAAATTCTACCAGCCACCACAGCAATCGACCACCTGAATTGATCCAATGTGATGTGAAAATCTGCTTGTCTAAACAAAAGATAAGCAGTGCAGAAAAATTGCACGCATTATCTGCAAAATCCAGTTTTGAAATTGAATTTTATATTTTTCCGAGAGTAAGCCAATTCAATAACCTACATATCAGCTGGCATTATTGTCAATTTTTTTTTCATATCCTTGCAAACAAGCGAGTACGAGGTCCTCAATCGCATGAACGAATGCAAACACGTGCCGTAATTTAAATAGTAAATAGTAAGAGCTTGTTCGTCTTAGCACATAATGGAAATTAATAAATATTTCTCAAAACTTTTTATTTCACTTGCACGCGCTGATGCCATACCACGCCTTTTAAAGTTCGCATTATTAAGTGCAGTTAATTTTATTGTTCTGGCATTGCAATCAGTTCGCTATAATGCCGCATTGTAGTCAGTGGACGGAGTGGCACAAAAGCAGATTTTTTCGTTCGCATTCACTATTACGCTGCTTGGAAGTGTGAAAATTACAAAGAAATTATGTGGAAGGTATTATTGCTTAGCTTTGTTGGAAAATCACTATTTTCTATCTTTGCGTTATTCTTTGTTCTTTGTTTTGGTTTTAGTTTTTTTTTATTGCATGCGCATGTAGCTGCAGATGAGACATCGTCTCGTCGTTCCTATTACACTGTTCACTTGTATTTACAAATGTCCGCCCCAATTCGGACACAACTTCGCTTATTCATCTCCGTCGTGTGACAAAATTTAAAAAATTTCAAAACTCACAAAACAGTCAATATACCTACGAAGCTATGAGCCAAGTATAGTAAAACTTCGTTTTTTGTTTTGCTCTCTGGCGTCAGCATTTTTAAAAAGGACTTTAAAGTTTAAAAGATATGGTTAATTTAAAAAACTATTTAAAAAATTCCGTGCATTGTAGAAAAACATATTAATATAAATGATAGAGAAAATTTGGTACACTTTGAAAATGAAAAATAAAGTTGTTTGGTTCACAAGGACGAATAGGTATTGAAAGAGCCCTTTTAATTATTATTTTTTAAGCTAATAAAATAAGAAGAACCGAATTCTAGAATGTGGCGGTGTGCATATTCATCCTTAATTTATATATATTTTATATATATATTTTCTTTTTTCAAAAATAAATATTTCAAATTTTCAAGGATAAAATTTTAAAAGTACATTTTCAATACCTATTTGTCCTACAGAATTTCCTCTTTTGTTTAGTAATCATCAATAATTTCATTGAAACTTCAAAGTCCGTTTAAAGAAATCCTGACGTCAGCGAAAACTACATAAAAACGAAATTTTACTATTTTTGGTCCCAAGCTTCACGAATATGTTGATTGTTTTGTATGTGAAGTGTGAAATGGACTGTTGCACAGTGTTATATTACCGATTGAGAGCGGCCTCTCTGATTTTTACAAGCTTTCATTATGTTTCACCTGGGTGTAATCAAGTATAGCAGTCAATTTTTAACCAACTTTCCGATAAGCTAGAGATTTTGAAACTTCAAAGTTAGCTCAGAATCCGATGGCAATGCAATATGAAGGATGAATTAATCCGCTAGGTGGCGCAGGAAACCAGATATTTGGAAAACCTGTATTTCTTGTCTGATTTGGTTCGTATTTAAAATGAATATTATTTACATGAAAAGCAATAACTCCACAAATATTTTGCCTGATAGGTGGCGCAGGACTCGAGATATTTGGAAAATCCGTATATATATTCCGATTTGTTTCATATTTAGAACACGCATATATTATTTAAATGGAAATAAATACCTCCACAAAAATGTTTGCCGTTAGGTAGTACGGGGGTCGATTTTTCTTTTCTTTACTTAGCACTAATGAAAGCTTGTCTTAAAAATTGTTTTTTTTTTAATTACTTGTTTTAAATTTTTTTTGTCCAGCCGTTTTCTAGAAATCGATTTTTGAAAATTTTAAATGCCCATAAATTGGAGAAAAAGAGACCGATTGGGACCACTTTTTCAATTTTTTTTTTCCAAAATACTTTTGGAATATAAAATCGAAAAAGTTACCGAAAGCACCCTCTACGTGGTACGAAGCGATCTAAAGCTATCTCTTTGGTATTTACGATCATTATCATTTTTCGTGTGATACTCTGATGAACGTGGACGGTTGAGATTTCTGGTAGATATGTAGGCATATTGATTTTTGTGTAAATAATTCGTCAAAAGAAAACTCTTTTATATACATATTCATATCTGAGATCATTTCTATAAATTTTAGTTGAAGGGTGAGTCTGATAACACTGTGCGACAATTTTAAGACAATTCAAACCAGCCCAGACTTTGCTAATATTTTCTGAAAGTATACATATCCACGGAAAAATCAAAATAAAAAAATCTATGCCCAAAGTAAATTTTTGAAAATTGAGTTTGGCTGTTATTCCTTCTTGGCATTTTAGTTTTATAGATACTTTTACGTTAGCAGCATGACGTTTTTGCCTGAGAAGCCCCCTAGTAAAATTTTCCGAAGAATAGTTTTCTAGAATGTATCAATCCTCTAATAAACTTCCAAATTTGCCTTATGCGGGGTTTCTTGAAGAAAAGGTCAAAACGACCTTTTCAGGTGGGAGCTAATGGGTTAAAATGTTCTACGAAAATATTTCTCATGAAATTTTACTATATATGTCTTAACCTTTAATTTCGCTCAGACATTTATTTTAACCGTTTTTTTCGACTTTTTTGAAAAATACTTAGGCCGGGACATGAAAACTTTTGCAGACCACAAAATAAAAATACGTGCTAATCCTTCGAGTGTTTTACAACTGGATAGGTATACTTTCAGAAAATGTTAACAAAGTTCGGGCTGGTTTCGGCTTTTGCCAGTGTAATTTATCTCTTCTTTTGAGGAGTGTGCCTAACCGTCACTTCTGCCATTGTAAGAGTCAGCATCCCCAAGAGGTATTCGAAGCCTTAAAGAGCAATATTATAAGGGAACACAAGTGGTGAATTTCCTTTTGTAGATGATCTGGGAACATTCCGTCTGCCCCAGGAGGATCATCGGAAGTCCTCCTTATTTAATCTTCATCGAACAAGCCTCTGGCGACTTTCTATTCTTCTACGCCAGGCCGTTTTATACCACCCTACCACGTTCAATTTTCTTACTGTTTTCAGGAAGTCATAAAAAGTTGCGTATACGCCATGCATGCGAATTGAGGAATTTAATAGATTTCTTGGCACGAAGAAGTGCAAATTAAAGTACAGCGCGGAAGAAAAGCGCAAGTACAAGCAAAAAGTGCTTAGCAGTGAGTTGCCATCATTCAAATTATAAAGGCGCTACTTTTCATGCATTCATTGCATCGGTGAATAGATACTCTGCTTTGAGCTAAGCACAAACAACTAAGCAAACTCTCTATAACGCACTTCAATTCAATTACCAAAACACAAATGCATTTTTGAGCGGGTTGCAGAAGTAGTATGCTGGTGAAGGCAAGGATTTTCAATGGGTGTAAATATAGCTGGATATTTTCATAAATTCGCATAGGAATGTAAATGCATTAGACCGCACCACCCTACAAGCAAACAAAAAAAAGTAACCTTAAAATATTGAGTCTAAAGTATTTTTGCTAGGCGATTCCGAAAAATTTTTGTTTTTTGTTTTTTGGCCGAACCTAGGAGTTGCCTTTTGGCATTTGTCGGTGACGCCTGCAGCCGTCGATACAATTTTTTTAATAGTACTACTGGTCAATCAAAGTACTTCTTTGGCAAAAGTTAAATGGTTTTTGGTGAACTTTACCGGAAAATTCTAGCAGCTGTATTTCAAGTCACCACAGTCATTCGAAAGATAAAAGTCTTTCGCAAGACAGTGTCAATTCTGGCAACTATCTTGAAAGCTCTTTTCTGCCTTTCGAAAGACTGATTGAAAGGTCTTAGCGTTATGCTGTTTGCCTTTCAGCAAACAAGTTTTCCAAGAATTAAATTAAATAAAAAATATCTAGCTTTGTTCTTTTCAAAGCAATAAACACAAAAAAATTACAAGAAAATTCAACTTAAAAAAGAAAAATTTAATTAAAGAAGAACAAGAAATTGAAACAAGTTTTTCAAAATTAAATGGTACTAAAAAAATATTTTTCTTTTTAAAACATTGAAATCTAAAAACAAAAACTAAATTAAATTTAAAAAAATAATAATTTAAAACATAAAATAAAATCAGTTCCTGAAAACTAAAAGAAATTAAACAACATATTTTTCTTTTTAAAACAACAAAATCTAAAATTAAAATTAAATTTTTTTTAAACAATAAAATCAAAAAATTAAAAGAAATATAAATTATAAAACAAAAAAAACATTTAAAAACAAACAAAAAATACATAATTTAATTTTCTAAAACTTTAGTGAAATTAAAGCAATATGTATATATTTATAATTTTAAAACAATAAAACCTATAGTTTAAAAGAAAATTAAATTTAAAAAGTGAAATTAAAAACAAGAATGATAATATAAAAGTTTCTAATAACTAAATGCAATTAATAAAATTTGTTTTTAAAACAATAAAATCTAGAAAATAAAATTTAATTTAATTTTTATTGAAAGAAGTCTGATGAGGAAATGTGGTGATTTCCGAAATAGCTATCACTTCTACCACTTTTTCAAATTATTGTTGCTTTTCCACAATAAGTTTTCATTAAAAAACGGCCTCAATCAAGCTCAATAAAAATTGTTGAATAAAAGAAAAAAAAATGTAACTAAAAAACAGAAAAACTACATAAACTAAGTTTCTAAAAATTCTATGAAGTAAAATAAATATATATATTTTTGTTCTTAAAACAATAAAATTTAAAAATCAAAAGGAAATTAAATCAAAAAAGAAGAAAAGAATTCCGCTGCCCATCCTCGGATCTCTCAAATGACACGCCAGTGTAGAGCTGCAAAACTATCGATGGCACTATCGATAGTATCGATAGTTTACAATTTGACACCACTATCGATAGTTGTAAATACTATCGAATGGTGACATTCCTATTTATCTAGAAAATTCAATTCAAGGAATTGGCGCTGGGAATTGGCTTGTGTAAGAAATAAAAAAATTTATCAAATATACGTACATATGTATGCACATACTTTTAATTTATTTTATCTTAATGCTTTTATTACTATATCAGGGTTATTAGATGTTGGCGGTTGGCTCGAAAATGGAAAATTCGGAAGCTTCGCAAGGTAAGATTCATTTAGCCTGTGGTCTCGGCTTATTTATAAATTTTGACAGCTTGTAACACGGAGAACAGTCCCGAAGCAGA
>NW_016179383.1:0-7319 GCF_001687245.7 Rhagoletis zephyria | reverse complement strand
AATTTTGTGCATACAACTTTTTTGAATCTCTTTTTTATAACACCCAGATTGCAATATCTTACTTAACCTATAGAAAAATTTAATTTTTATTGTAAACTTTTGGAAACCCTCTTTATTTTTTAATACAACTTTCTTTAAATTTTCATTTGGTGTGCATTTTAGGAAACTTTACTAACTTATTTAGGATGGTGGAACCCTCTATAAAAATATTTAAAAAATAAGGCATTACTAAACCAGGGACCGAGAATGCGTTCCAGTTTGGGGTTAGTTCTGTATGAGAACAAAATGTAATATCAGGCACAAAAGTATTGAGGGCAGTTTTAATGGGAATAGAATGAGAACGAAACTTTCGGGAACGTTTGCAATTAGAACAAAATAAGAAAGAAAGTATCGAGGACGTTTTTAAGGAGGATCAAATGACAAGAAAAGTCTGGGGAACATTCTGCTAGAGAACAAAACGAGAATAAATGTTTTGGGAGCTTAACGTTAAGAATGACAGGGGCGTCTCAGTGTTGGGATGAAAATTCGTTTCAGTAAGAACCACGATTGGTAATTCTAAGCCAGAGGAGGTCGGTATTCGATTCCGACAAAATTTTTTCAGTTTGAAAAGTTTTCACTTTGGCTAGTTGGAATGAAAAGTAATTTTCTAATTAAACCCAGATATACATATATGCTGTTTTGTCAACTAAGTATTTTCTTTTGAATTTTCATAATATTGAGAGAATTTATAAGTTGTTGCTCTAATCTGTATTCGAATACTTTGATAAATCTCTATCTTAAGATTTCTATTTAAAAACTACACACAACATACAACTAGACAAAGGAAGCGAAAACGATCAAATGAAACCGACCTGTTCTTGATTCCGCTTCAGCACATGCGCAGTATTCATCGAAAAGTTCCATATTGTGCTAATGCGCACAAAGACGTTGCATACGGCAAGGCGCGCTCGTATGAGCACAAAGTTCACAAGCTACACCCCTGACAAAAAAAATTCTAAAAAATCAACGTTAATTTTTAGGCACTTGAGCAAGTTGCACTTCGTTATACCAAAATTGAATGGGTTACAAAACTGCATACTCACAAATTTTCTAAAAATTCTNTTTTGTCTAACAGCATTTTAAAAACATTTTTATTTATGCGATAAGGCTCTATAAAACGAAAAGGTATGTACAGATCGAGTTAAATAAAGAAAATGACATTGAAGACTAAACTTGCTTGGAGACCAACTTTTTGAGTATGTCCGCATGCATCCTTAGCTGAAGATTTTTTGTTTTTTTTTTTGAGCATGCAATAGCACGTCTTCTGGCCTGGGCACACCCAAAACTCATTGGCACTGGCATTTTTTTTCAGTTTTATACAGATTTGAAGTAATTTTTACATAAATAACTGAAAACAGCTCTCGCAACTTATTACCGGATCGAAATGAAAACGAAACTTGTTCGATCTCACTAGGAATTAAGAACGTCACCACAAAAATTAGTCGGAATTTGTGTCGTTTTACTTTTTAAGTTAAGTCGAAATGCAGAACAGGGCTGTTTAATTTTCTGTGCAAGAAAAGTTCGTGTCTTAAGTCTTTCGTATACTTAATTCGTATAATTATTTTCTAGTTCTTTCTTGATTAAGTTTAATATTCAAACATTTCAAACTAATGAACGCTATGGGAACGATTTTTTTGTTCGCTTCCATTCTTAATAGTTCAGAGAAGATTTGTTTCATTCTCTGTCAGAAATTTTTTGAGATTTTAGCTCCCAAATTTTTCTTCAGGAGAAAGTTCCTTAGACTTTTTTGCCCGTTTAGTTTTTTTTTTCCAAAATGTTCCAGTGACTTTTGTTCTCTTAGAAAGATTCCCCTTTTTGTTTCTCTTTGCAAACAATCCACAGAGTTTAGTTCTTATATAATTCCCATTGAGAACATTCTCGACAGATTTGTTCTCATTTTGGGGTGTGGCCTTTAAGCGTCCAGTTTTGATCATACCTTTTGTTTTCTATCCCCCTTTTTTACCCGTATTGTAGTATTTTATTTATTAATTTAACTAAATAAATTAATCTTAAATCTTAAACCTCTTTGGTTTGACTCATACATATATATAATATATTTCAAAATTACTAAATAAATAGAATTTTTCTATTGTATTAGGTGGCAACTCTTTAAAAAATAAAGCTTCCAAATAATACTTTCGTATTGTGATATTTTAATTTATTTATTAAATAACACAGATTTAACTTTTTAAACAAGTGGCAACAATGAACAAAAAATTTTTTGGAAATAAAGTTCTCGAAGCTCTTTTCGTTTGTCTTATTTTTTAAAACTTAATTTGATTTTTGAAGCAGCTGGCAACCCTCTCAATAATATTTTCGAAATAAACCTCTCTTAGTTTTACAACCTTACACTTCTTTTTTACACTCATATTATAATATTTCATTTTACATATTAATTAAATTGAATTTGACATTTTGAATAGGTGGCAAATCTCTACAAATATTCTTTCAAATTAAAAGTTTCTGAGATATGATTGAGTTCGTGCAGAGGGAACAGCTTTTATTCAACACAAAAATGAGAACTTAAAAAAAAAACTCAAATCAGTTTCGATAATTGAAAACAATCAAAAAGTATGAATTGGAGTTTACTACAGTTGTTAGAAAAAGTATACGCATTCATTTAAACTAACGTTCTTTGATTACAACAACTTCAGCATGCCGAAGCAAAAACAACTTGGTACATTAAAAAGGCTAATAAAAAAGAGGACTCTAAATATTCGTGATTGCACCGAAATATCTGTATAACATAATGTTGCCATCAAATAAAAAACAAATTTCGTCACATTTATTGCTATGAATTATTGTGAAGAAGCGTCAAAAAGACTATTAAATATGGAAAATGAAGTTCAGTAGAAGCTCTGCTGTGCAGTGCGCAGATTGAGGCAAGGACTAAATGTTGAGGTATTCGCTGCAAAATCAACGTGCAACATAAACACAAACATAGTCACATATAAAAATGTAGACAATTCATTGATTCGCCGTTCATTCAATTTACGAGCATCACTCATTCATGGCTTCGGAGACTGTAGTCTTTTTATACAGTGCGACTTACTTGATTGCCATTATTTTTGTTGCTGGTATTTTTAGATAGAACTTTTGTTACAGCTTATTTGGTTGTATGTCATTTGTAATGCCTTGCTGTAGCAGAGTACAATTGAAGTTATGAGATATTCGTACTAAATATGTGTGTATCTATTGACTATAAAAATCAGTTAAAATTTTTTTATTTTGACCCAGAACTAATATTCAAATTTTTAATGCATGTTTTTGTTTATTAATTTGTAATTTGATGGCCGCTGAATTCTATTTAAGATTTTATTATTAAAAAACTATACTTTTATTGCTTTTTTAGCATGCCGATGCCTCTTCAACTTGTTAGCTTTACTGGTATTTGCATATTTTAACGATGAGAACATCAATCTTTATATAGCCATAATTAGATTCCTTCAGCAATGTAAACTGTGTCACCTACGGTTCGCCTTTGAACTTTCAATGTATGTAGTTGGGCAAATTTATTTTTAGTGGAATTTTCTTAGAACATCAAATACTTTAGTTTGATTATACTACGTCCGATGTAGTAACAATAAGGAATGATCGAATGCGTTGTTTCCTTTATGCTATATAATGGCGCTGACCTACGTTGGACAAATTTTTTGACGAGCAGTTCCAAGACCAAAAGTTAATACGTATTTGTTAGCGTCTGTAGTAAATTTTTACAGTTAATTTATGTAGTGTTTACGAGTACTAGATATGCTGCCGGTTTGTGCAGTATCAAGCGCTTTGCAATGAATAGCTGAATTAAATGGAAATATCTTTCATGCCAGAAATTCATTTGGAAGTTTCGCCCTAGCCTTCCGAAGGCAATCGCTTTGACGAAGAACAAATATGTTTGTATGTTGCTAGGACAGGAACACGAACTTAAAACAATTGCGAACTCCTCACCATTCGTCCTCAGCGACCGCGTGGTTGAGAATCATTTGATACAATCCAAGCGGCTAATAAACGACTACCCGAAATTCCCATTATAACTGGAGTAGGGATTAAAGAGTATGTTTACGTCCAAAATATAATAAACAATGCATCATATTGTATTAGGCTTCTGTGTTTGCCTGGCCTTCAACAAAAAAAATAACAAACTTTTCAATGATTTTTAGAAGTCTTCACTGACGGCATTACGCCTATTGAAAATTCCCATACACGACCAGGGAAGAACATGGCGAAAACTGGTATATGCATATAAAATTATAGTTACAATTTCAATCAAGCAACCGGCGTCAATCTATTTATGAAGGCCCTGCAGATAAGTCAGTTCTTCCGTCTGTCAAACAACGATATCGACTTCGAAACCAAGATGAATGCTAATTCGAAGGCAGCTAATTCATAATATGGTTCGAAACAGAAAAATCGGTGATATCCAAGCATTTTTAAAATCAAAGGGATTCAGTTAAGTGAAATTAGGGATTGTACGGACATGCAACGCCGAGTTCGCCATCTCAATGTCATACTTTGATAGGCCTATAGAAGGAAACCAGACAGCTGATAAGATGGCCAGGCATACAACTCTATTTAACCAGCAGCGAGCAGTCTTATTAGAAAACAATATGTATGCACTGTACCTGTTTCAAATGACTGTGAGGTAATTATAGGCAGTGAAAGTTTTTACCCGCGTTTTCACAGCTAACTGTGCTCTGTAAATGATACTTCAACACTATGGCGAGTTCTCTCTATGAAAGCTGCAGCGATGATAATGAGAAGTAATCTGGTCAATTGTTTCGTGTGTAACGGTGTACGGACCTGCAGTTGAGGCTACTAACAGAACTGAAATCATGATTCTACAGCAGCCTGACAGAAATATAGGAGGTGGAATTCGTAGGGGAAAATCGAGTTTTATTCTTTTTTAGGATACATTCACACAGAAAACGAAACCGAGCCGAAAACGAATTTTTCAACTAATCTTTTGGATAAAATTGAGCAAATATTTTTGCCGTCTTTTATTGACAATAATTTTTGTGGTATCTTTGCAGCCGAGTCCATGAGAAAAACTCGCTCGGTGCCGCTCTCCTTTCTGTGTGAACGCACCCCTAGTTTTACTTATTACTACCAAACTAATCAAAAGGCTGCTTTGCATGTACTCTACGTACACGCCAGCGTTGCAAAACGCTATGTTTCATATATTTTTTTTTTTTTAATTTTCTCATCTTTCGTTACACTCCTTAGCTTATTAATCTGCTCAGAGTCGAATTCGTATACAATACCTCACCTCATTTCATTATATTAGCAGTATTTTGCTTGTAATTTATATCACTATTATTATTGTTATGGGTTTGCAATTTTTGCGACGCGCCCATATGCCAATTACAACAAAGGTATTTGCTTACTTCTTACACCTTACATTGGTTTACAAACGATATTGTTTCCTGCTGCTGTCACTGCCACTGCCGTTGTTGTTGTTATCGGCCAGTGCACGTACATACGTGCGGCACGCAGCAACGCGTCTGAAACGAGCACTGCGTACGCGACGTGTCAATTTTTCGCTACTTAATTTGCTTACAATAAACAGCAATGCTTACAGAGCAGTAAGCTCAATAACAAGCACGAAAGCCAACAAGCAAGCAAGCAAGCAGCCACAATCAGAGCAGTTACTCGTTAAAAACTGTAAACGTGTCAGTGAAACAAAAGACTTAAGCAGCGAACGTCATTTGCCTGTAGGCGACAAACAAATCAACCGTTGAGTGAATGACTGACTGCTCCGTCGACTTGCAGCTGAATGGTAAAAAAAAGGCAGGGAGGCTTAATAGCTGAATGGAATGGCTGACTGGCTGGCTGGATGGTTGGCATGACTGATGTTCCCAGGCTTTTATTAATGTCCATAGTTGTTGTTATGGCTGTTCTCATTTCAATGCGAGTTTGTGTTGTTTTTGTTAAAATGTAATATCATTTAGCGTTGTAAGTAATAAATTTGCGAAAAAATTGCTCAGCTTTGATGGCTGTTAGTGCTGCTTATCCTTTCTTCTTTTGGTTGACGATGCCATTCGCTCTTTGAAATTTTATTATTTTCATTGATATAGGCTTGGCCGCCGTAAACTGATTTCATTTCGCGAAAGTGAAAAAATTACAATCACAAACAATCTCAATTTTATATGTGCCAATGTTTTGCATTGCATATAAATGTATGTACACTACACCCATAAGCCATAAACCACAGTTGCAAAATAATTTTTAAGATTTTTGATATTTTGAAATCATTAAGACACCAATTTTTAATAAAAAAATAAATACAAAACGTATTGGAATTCAACATCATCTTCTTTTTGCACACTTTTGCTGTTTCGCCCTCAAACACAAGGTCCAATAAAATTTGGATGAGTTGCCCCATCTATAGATATATATTTTTTATGCTGATTTTCAATCCACTTGCAACATTTTTCTAGCACGTCTAATTGTTGAGAAAAAAACTGTTGAAATGGCGAAGAAAGGCCAATTTCGCACGGAAATTCTGACGGTTCTTGAGCTCACTCTTCTGGTGGCAGAATCAGACTCGGCAATGGAAATGGTCGGTATTTAACCGTTACACGAAATACCTAAAAAACCTGCTTCTGAAATCGCAATCGGAGAACGTCGATGAACCCATTGTAGAGTCATTAGAAAATATGTCCCCGAATGTGATGGACGGAGGTGATACATTTTGAGCTGTAGATGAAGATCTTCACATAAAAATTCACGACATAAAAGCAGCACCTGCAGCTCTAGCGCTCTAGCTCAGCTACTACAGCGATAAAGGCGAGGTACTCATCTTTTTCCAAGAACCATGGCTTGTAAAGAACGATGTTTGTGGATTTCAGCCTGTTGCTTACGATGGGTGTCAGAAAATATCAAAGGCATGTGTGTAAAAATATTTAACCAAAAAAAAAACATTTCCTGCAATCTGTGTCTTTACAGATTTCAGCGATAAGGACACAGTGAGAATCCTTCTGGAGGACCAATCCACAAAACTCTTGCTGGTATTAATCACGAGCCCGCAATGCGCCACGTTCGGTTACTGAACATGAAGAAGGAGCCAAACTACCTCTACCGACTCTACCGACACCAATCCTAGAGGACAGGGTTACTTGATTTTATATAATTCAATAATTTAGCTCGCGGCCGCTTTAGCCGAGTGGTAAGACGTATATCACCACTACGGAGGACCAAAGTTCGATTTTTGGTCAAAACAACTTCCAAAAAAAAATTATATATAAACAAGTAATTTTTAGCAAAAAAAACCGACTTCAACTCCCATA
>NW_016179382.1:0-7319 GCF_001687245.7 Rhagoletis zephyria | reverse complement strand
CAACCAACATTCACACACAAACGATCTTTTGAAAATGCTGCGATCAGCACATCAAAACAGCCGATAGATGGATTTCTCACGCCTTACGAAACGGCAAGCGTCTGTGGGAATCGAAAGCGTCATGTAGATGTGTGTGTGTGTTTGCGAATGTGGGCCATGTACCTGGTAGTCTATGATTATCGCATACCTAAGTCACGTTAATAAAAAAAAAATTTTGAAAATAAAAATAAACGAAATTAATTTTTGAAGAGAAAGACAAAATTGTGTGATCAAAATAGCCAGCGTTGGAGGTACAAAGCTGCATATTCTGATGGGTGACTGTGTGAGTGTGTTTGCATGTGTAATTATGAGCTTCAGATGTTGTTCAGATTTTACATTGGCGAATTATATAATTTTAGGGGGGTAAATCAAAGGAACATGACTGCCGACGAAATACCGAAATTAGAGGAGTAATTAAGAGAAAATATATGTATTTATGTAAGAGGAGTACACTCGTTGTGGAAAGAATGTTTTCTACAATTAAGCTAAGTGAGATCTCCGTATTCTCGAGATTCATTTCACGCTTCTTTGCTGTCTCTAATCTAATCTCTCTGCAAAGTGAATAAATTTTTTTGCTAAACCTACATATATGTATGTATGTATATGTATATGCGCAGGTATGTTTGTGTGTATGTATGTAAATATATACATTTGTACATTTGTATATATGTACTGCAAAAGTCTAATACTTTTCAAAAATTTATCTGCAATTTACTCCAACAAAAACCTTCATTAACTCGAACAAGCGCACACCCAGCAAATTTCATTGACATACAAACATACGTACACACATTCGCACGTAAATGTTATACATATTTGTTAAAACGAAAATTATGTCGCTAAACTAGATATATGTAGATAGTAGATATGTGTGTAGAACTGTGAACTAATGAATTTTATGTCAATAATCTTTGCAAAAAAAAAAATGAAGGTTGCTTATCGATTGCAACAACAATGCTGAACCACATTTAAAACAAAATTAAATGGCAATAGCTGAAAAGCGTACTTTGGCAGTGATTACGTGAAAGAACTGTTGAAGGGAAAATAAGTGCAAGACCGTTCATTGCAACAACATCACTTAGATATATATATGTACATGGATATGCACATACATATCTACTTGTTAACTTGGACATTTTTCATTTAGAACAACACCTGTGCATTTTTTCGGCTCATGGCTGACAGAAAATCGATATTTACCAACCACTTTTTACGTCCAAAAACAAAATGCATATATAAAGGCGCTCAAACATACATACATACATAAAACTTAGTATGTAGCTGGCTATTGGAAGGCTTAAAAGTGTCGAGACACAATGCAAAATGTATGTACAGCAAAGTTTTTTGTTGGCGCCTGAAATGACCTGACCAGTTGGAAACCAACAACGGACATGGCAATCAGCCTGTCAAATCACCTTACTATGCCACGCAGACTAGGTTGCTTTTTACATATTTCGCTTTATTTCTCCTCCTGTCGAGTATGTCTCACTCTTTGACTAACCCTTTTTGAGAATAATGGGCTTCAATAACTGAATCTTTGAAGCTACTACATTTTCCAACAGGGTAACTCTCCGCTTTTGCATGCGTTCATATCCATGTGTTGTACTAAATATGTAAGGGCAGGCATGTGAGAATGAGTGACGAGTCCTTAACACGTAATTGCAAGCGATTATTTATTTAGAATGAGCGATAGCGACTGACCTCATTTATAGCCCATCGAGAGTGAGAGTGTGTAAGTGTTGGACCCTGCAAGTGAAAGTGGAGCAATCGGCCTTTTGTTTGATATGATGATGTACAATGTATGTATGTATTAAGGCACATAGATAAGTTTGAGAACAACTCTGTTTTCTGAAAAAAAACTACTATCTGCAATGGCTAATGAAGATATGTTTTTTGAAACGATAAAACACAGAAGAAATTAATTTTAATTGAAATAAATAAAACAAGTCGAATATAGAGGCATTAATTAAGCTTAAGCTTTTTTTCTAAGCTTCTCGAACTTTGCCAATAGCGCGACAATTTGATCACGCTTTTCTCAAAATCGAAAGCTTATGGAAATCTTTTATCTACGAATTCGAAATAAGCACAAAAAATCTACCAAAAATTGCTAAGATATTAAAATTTGCTTCCATTTTTGTTGTCCTGCGTAATTCTTAACCAGATAACCTGAAAATGAGGCATGTGTGAACACTTTCAATACTAGTACCAAACAAAAGGTTAGAAAACTGTTTCAGGGTTACCAACTATTTAAAATATAATATTGAACTAAAAAAAAGTGATATTTATCGAGTTGAAGGATATCACTTAACCAGATTTTTTAAGCAGAGAGTCCAGAAAGGCCGCATTTTTCGAGCCCCGAGATTTCCCCCGAAATACCTCTCTGAAGGTTTTACTTATGAAGACTGCTGTCAAATATTCGAAGCTGCAGCTTTTGAAATAAGAAAATGACTGTAACTATCACTTTCATAGTTCGGTGAAAGCGAATTTTTCAAAAAGAAAAAGTTCTTCGGTGGCTCTAAAATTAAAGAAGTTTAGGAATATGCAATATTATTCACATTTTGTGAAGTTGATAAAGAAAAGGAAAACAGTAGTGTGTCCAATAACGAAACAATTTTTTCATTATCCAAAAAATTAAATATGTACATACATGTGTACTAGGTCACATGCATAGACTCTTACTTTTTTAACCGGTGCACACAACTACACACATACATTAAACTCATCATACATCGCCGTTAACCTTTAGTGCTACCCAGTGTAGTTGAGAACCGCCACTGGGATAAAACAAGACTTCCGAAATCAAAGACAACATTGTTTTCCATCATCCGGCTGCATTTGTAGATTAAACCAATTTGTTGCTGCATTGGTGGCCAGACAGCCAGTGCTGAAGCCGATGTGTGGCCTATGATTAATTGCCGAAATATTTGTCTTTCCACACGCTGCCAAATTACAAATGCAACCAGGCGAGGCAATGCGGGTCTCGCCGCTGCCGCTGCTGCTGCGGCTGTTGCATTGCCATCGGACTTGTGTTGCCCCGCACGTGTATTTAGCAACCAGCATTCACGCTTAACAAGGTGTTGTTGGCCTAACCTCTCCACAAACCTCCACTGCTAAGCTGCTTGATTTTAGCTGCATAGTTTGTCTTTTGCCTTTGCCATAAATCAATGTATTCATATTGCATACGAAATTGAACAAAATATGAAATTCCACAAAAAATGGCTCAACATGTGACTGACTAACAGGATGAGTGGTGACCAATGCACACGCGTCTGCACATACATACATACATACATACATACGTGCAAGTGTATGCAGTTATTAGTTTTGTAGACGCTTTGGCATGCAGCTCAATGCAATGCTGCTGACCATCGTCGGCGTACAAGCAAAGAGCCACTCACTCCAAGTGTAGAGTTTGGCTGGATGGACGGTTAGTCAATTGGTCGATTGGTCGATGGCTCGCTGTGTCAAATGGTTAACGATGTCCATAAAAGATTTTTTAAATATGTGTGTTTTCTTTGTTGTCTGTTATTGTCTGTCTATTGTCGATTTGCTGCTCGATTTGTTAATGAATTTATGCAAAATTATGCATTGCTCAAATGCTTTGTGGCGCACGTTTCAGCTCTTTTCGTTTATTGTTGTCGTTTCGCGAATGCTTTTAACGATGATATTCGTGCGTTTTTGTTATAAACTAATGTCTTGAGAAGTTATAAAAATGTTTTTGAATGCTTGTACATATGTATGTGCGCTGAAATTGGACAATTATTGACTTTGTTTTTTATGTTTTATCACGTAAAAGTGACAAAAAAAAAACAAAGAGCAGAAACCAAGCGAAGACAAGGTCAAGTTTAATGTTGAGTGCGCCGAGTTCAGTGGTATCAAATAAGTATCTGATCTCACTTGGTGAAGGACAAAACTATTAAAAAAATGAATCAATAGCAAAATTTTCAAAGTTTTTTTGCATATTTGGCAAAGCATATCGTGGGCTTGTATTTAATACGATCTATCTGCATAAAAATCCACCTTAGATTTAACCTTTTTGTCTTCAGATGCCAAAAGGTGAACCTTAAAAAATTCCACCGCATCTTAAGGCTTCATTTTGAGCGCATTTTAGGTGCTTCAAAACACAACGATGAAATAGTGCAGGGGTTTCTCGAATTCTCGAGCTCTTTCCTTGAAGAATTATTTGATTTGCCACAAGCTGTTGCCTACTAACTTAGAACTAGCCTCAGCACGTTGCCACTTTTTGGAATAGTCCGAACTGGCATTTTTCAGAAGCAAATTGAGAATCTTTTTGAATGGTTCTAGCTTCCCTATGAGGTAATGGAAAGAGCGAGCAGGCTTGGCAAGCATTGGATTTTAACGCCAAATTTTAGATTAGACTATATTTGGTCACCACTTGAATGTTAACTTTTTTGAAGCAGGCTTTTGTTGTTAATTTCAATTAAATAAGACTGGCTGAGACGTCGTGTGTGTCCTGACGACAATTTGTATTTACTCGCTCTAGTAGATGTGTCTTATGCTCGAGTTTTCGTGATACCAGCCGAACAACCGCTTCGTGAGAAAAAAGAAGGAATATTTTTGGCAATCGCCGCTCGACGGAATTCTGATGGTGAAGCTGTTTTAAAAAATCAAAGTCGTCAAACAGTTATCTGGGGGCTTTGTAATCGCCGGACAGTTGTCTATAATTTTAGAATAACCAAATCTAGTATCCTTCAATTTATGTAGGGAAGTTAGCCTGATCACATTAGCAGACTTGCGAGCGTCCAGTCGAAAGTGAGTCACAATTACCATACATCGTCCTCTCGTATCTGCTTAATTACGCTCAATCACATCAGTTAAACGCCCAAAGTGCCCTCCCACCTTTAAGGCCCTTTGTCTCATTTCAAATACTACTTTGACAAATGCCATTCGCCATGCAGTAGGTGTCAATGTTTATTATCTATTACCACTAACTATGAACGATTTGAGTTGGCTTATTGCTTCACTATCCTCCGCCATAATATGTATTCAAGTGGCTGCACGCATTTTAATCAGCGTCATTTTATTCTCAACGCATCGCGTACATTTAATTTATAAGTATGCAACACGCGGCGGCTACTTGACGCCCCTGCACAAATTACTTGATTACCTTCTACTTACAGCTAGTTCGAACCTTTGAAGCGTAAAATATACACGAGTGGAATAGAAAGAGTGCAACGAGTGGCAAAACCTCCTCAGCTGGCGAGAATTTCAAAGAACGGCCAGTCGTAGAAACTCGAAAAAAAAACTAAAAACGTTTAGACGTCACACATTCCATTACAATTCGTCACGCACCTTTACAATGGGCATACATACAAACGTACGAACATTCGTAAATACATTTCAAAAGGGCTGAAAATGTCCATTATGAAAGAGATGGGGAATTAAAGAAACTTTAATGAAAAAGAAAACAAAAACATTCAGACAGCGGAAAAGAGTAAGAAAATGATGTCGATCAGTCAGCCCNTGCCGAGCGAGTTTTCTACAACAATAATCTAAACTGACTGTTAGTGACTGCGATTGTTTGTAGAGCGGGTGGACAATTGGAATTCTTCTGTGTCTTTCATTTGTTTTGTTTTGTTCTACGAGACACCATTCCAGCCTCAACAATGCAGCACAAACATACATACATATAACTGTGTTACCAAAAGTTGTTTGACCTCTCGAGTGGTTGCTGTGTAGTGTGATTAGTTGTAGAATGTCTTGGATAGCAAGAATGCGTCAGCCTAAATGCAAACTGACTGTGCGATATTGCGTCGGGGACAGTGGGCAGCGCATTAAATGAGTGAGAGTCAAATTCGAATTTGTGTCTGCGTGGTCTGCCTGTGAGGATACGATTTAAGTTCTGGGATGAGTTGTGTGGTTACGTTTAAGCAGTCGTTAGCCCTTAGAGGATAAGTAAATAAACTTTCGTCTCCGAGAAGAAAGACTCTGGCCTGTCCAACTCTCCATATCATTCCCAAGTACTTACGATGTTCTAAATACATTTACTCAGTAATTATGACTCCCGAAAAATACCAACTGAGACCGGCAACACAAAAGCAATTCATTCCCATCGACCCAGGAATATGAGCTGAGTTTAGAAATATTCAACTTAACCAGATACTATATTATCTCTCTTAAGAGGTGCATAGTCTTTTTTGAACTGTCCCACGATGTGCTGACGAGAACTAGTGGACAATGGCTGAGACGGTAACGCCACTCTGTTCGGATGTCTTATAAGGGTCAATGTATGAAAACTATTGCTGGCCAACCGATCTATAAGCTGTGAAGAGTGTAAAGGATGGGTAAGCGGCATCAGTAAAATTTTCATGTCCTCGCCTTTCGTAGTTTTTCTAGGATAAGCCTAAGTGCCATCTAATAGAGGGCATCTTAAAATAAGCCGATTTCAATGCCATACGGCTAACAAATTCTGAAGACCTAGGATAACCACC
This sequence comes from Rhagoletis zephyria, assembly GCF_001687245.7. Classification (NCBI taxonomy): domain Eukaryota; kingdom Metazoa; phylum Arthropoda; class Insecta; order Diptera; family Tephritidae; genus Rhagoletis; species Rhagoletis zephyria. The sequence goes on along the minus strand of NW_016179382.1, from coordinate 828 downwards.
ACCGTCCCATAGTTGAATTGATGACAGCTGGGTTCCGGAATCATAACTAACCTAGGGTGGGAATACTTTTACAAACGTCTGTAGAAACATAAAATTAAGCGCACCTCATCTCTAAACTCTAATTTGTCCTCCTTTTTTCTACTCCCAAACCACCGTGCGCAGTCTCCACCTCCACGAGTTTGAGGTATTGTTTATAGCTGCAGCAAAAAAAAAAAACAACAATTCAAACCACAGCGCGCTCGCATTCGACGAAGAATGAAAATTGTGTCACAACCACAAGCATAAGCGCGTTTTCTTTCACATAAACAAACAATAATGCTGGCTATTCGCACCTGGAAAAAAGCTCCATACACAAACGCATACATCTATATTTATGTACATATGTAAGCACTTTAATATTTGACGCATGCAATAGAGCGCTGTTGCACAGTAGCTGCAACGCGCTTGCCATTGCGCACTAAGTGCGTAGTTAATGCGCCATAAACCCCGAAGAATCGCACTTTTATGTGCAACAATCTTCACTTCGTGTACCTTCTTACGTGAACTCGAACTGCCCTGGCAAGCGAATTAATGGGCTGCCCATTAGCGCGGTGGACGGACGATGAGCTGTGTGGAGTGCAATGAGCAGTTAAAAAAGAGTTAAAGTCCAGTAGAATGCGTTGTGTGTTAGTTGTGTAAATGTATCCGCTTTAGTGTCAATTTATGCTCGTGCGTCCACGTAACAACAACAACAACAACAATAACACACAAATACATAGTTGAATAATTGTTCTTGCCAGCATAGCCGTACGCTGTCGAGGGAACTGTGCCACACATTTATCTCACGAC
>NW_016179381.1:0-7320 GCF_001687245.7 Rhagoletis zephyria | reverse complement strand
AAGACATCAGCCACTTCAGGCTAGCGTGGTCCGTTACCACCGTAAAAGGTATTAAATCTATATACGGCCGGAATTTCTTAACAGCCATCACAGCGGCGAGGCATTCTTTTTCCGTTGTGCTGTACTTGCGCTGGCAGTCGTTCAGTTTTTGTGAAAAGTACGCAATTGGCTTCTCCTCGCCGTCATTTTCCTTTTGGTATAGAACAGCGCCCACACCATAATCAGACGCGTCACACTGAACCCAAAAGCGTTTAGAAAAATCTGGGTGTTTAAGGACCGGTGCGCTCGTGAGCGCTCTTTTCAGGCTCTTAAACGCCTCCTAGGCTTGCGTGGTCATTTCGAATTTCTGCCCCTTCTTCAACGTATTGGTTAACGGCGCCGCCAGCGCGGCGAAATCTTTAATAAAACGCCTGTACCACCCGGCAGTACCAAGAAAACTGCGTACTTGTTTAATTGATTTAGGGGCAGGAATGTTTTGTATCGCTTTAATCTTTTCAGGAGCAGTCTTTAGCATGCCGCCACCTACAATGTAACCCAGGTAGGGTAATTCTTTGAAACAAAATTTTGATTTACTTAATCCTATTGTTAAATTTGCATTTTTCAAGCAGGTTGCAACTTCGCTTAGGATCCGGAGGTGCGCGTCGAAGTCCGGCGCAATGATCAGTAAGTCATCCAAGTATATAAAAACGTTCGATTTGAGCTTTTGTGGAATCACACGGTCCATTAGTCGACATAACCTTTGCGCAGCATTGCATAATCCGAACCTCATTGTTACGAATTGGTACAGTGGTCGTCCCGGCACAGTAAACGCCGTATATGGTTTGCAACTCTCCTCCAGCTCAATTTGCCAAAATGCGTATTTTAAGTCGACGCTGCTTATGAAATGGGTGTCATCGATTCTGCTGAGTATGCCCTCGATATTTTGTAATGGATACGCGTCTTTTACAGTCACGGCATTTAGTTTACGCGCATCCAGGAAGAAGCGATTCTTTCCGGGTTTACGGACGATTGTCGTACGATTGCTCCACGGGCTTTCACTTTCTTCGATCACACCTAATTCTAGCATATTGTCGACTTCGGCATACACGGTTGCTTGCATCGCCGGAGACAATGGATAGTGGCGGTCTTTTATGGGTACTGCCTTATCGACCAACTTTATAGAGTGCTTTTCCAAGTGAGTACGTCCCAATCCGTGCTTTTCATACGTTTTAAACCCACTCACCACCAGCTCCAAGCGTTCTTTTTGGTCTGCCGAAAGGATATGCAGCACGCGCCGCTCATTTNTACCAACCGTCCTGGGCGGGGTTGTTGTAGCCGCTACAACAACAACAATAACAACATGTAGTGTTTTGGCCGTACCCCCGTGTGCGTTGATTTCTGGGCAGTGCGCGTTCTCTATAAGAGTAGAGGTTAGTGCTTCTGGTATCAATAGCTTCCATTCAGTCTCCTCGAGTTCTACGTTCGCGGCCAAAATCTTTTTGAACACTAAACCGTCTTCTACCTTTAAATCCGGCAGCCGCTTTGCGTTCGCTTCGATCGTCCTCACCAGCTCCTGATATTCTTTAGAATCGAATTCTACAGTGTCCATGCCAGCGATTGGGGAACTTGCGATTTCGTCGATACATCGCGATAGCGTTTCGGCAACTATGTTGTCCGCTCCTTTGCGGTGCTCAATGTCAAAATTAAACGCTTGCAGTTGTAGTGACCACCTGGCTAATCTACCATTCAAGTCTTTCAAAGACATCAGCCACTTCAGGCTAGCGTGGTCCGTTACCACCGTAAAAGGTATTAAATCTATATACGGCCGGAATTTCTTAACAGCCATCACAGCGGCGAGGCATTCTTTTTCCGTTGTGCTGTACTTGCGCTGGCAGTCGTTCAGTTTTTGTGAAAAGTACGCAATTGGCTTCTCCTCGCCGTCATTTTCCTTTTGGTATAGAACAGCGCCCACACCATAATCAGACGCGTCACACTGAACCCAAAAGCGTTTAGAAAAATCTGGGTGTTTAAGGACCGGTGCGCTCGTGAGCGCTCTTTTCAGGCTCTTAAACGCCTCCTAGGCTTGCGTGGTCATTTCGAATTTCTGCCCCTTCTTCAACGTATTGGTTAACGGCGCCGCCAGCGCGGCGAAATCTTTAATAAAACGCCTGTACCACCCGGCAGTACCAAGAAAACTGCGTACTTGTTTAATTGATTTAGGGGCAGGAATGTTTTGTATCGCTTTAATCTTTTCAGGAGCAGTCTTTAGCATGCCGCCACCTACAATGTAACCCAGGTAGGGTAATTCTTTGAAACAAAATTTTGATTTACTTAATCCTATTGTTAAATTTGCATTTTTCAAGCAGGTTGCAACTTCGCTTAGGATCCGGAGGTGCGCGTCGAAGTCCGGCGCAATGATCAGTAAGTCATCCAAGTATATAAAAACGTTCGATTTGAGCTTTTGTGGAATCACACGGTCCATTAGTCGACATAACCTTTGCGCAGCATTGCATAATCCGAACCTCATTGTTACGAATTGGTACAGTGGTCGTCCCGGCACAGTAAACGCCGTATATGGTTTGCAACTCTCCTCCAGCTCAATTTGCCAAAATGCGTATTTTAAGTCGACGCTGCTTATGAAATGGGTGTCATCGATTCTGCTGAGTATGCCCTCGATATTTTGTAATGGATACGCGTCTTTTACAGTCACGGCATTTAGTTTACGCGCATCCAGGAAGAAGCGATTCTTTCCGGGTTTACGGACGATTGTCGTACGATTGCTCCACGGGCTTTCACTTTCTTCGATCACACCTAATTCTAGCATATTGTCGACTTCGGCATACACGGTTGCTTGCATCGCCGGAGACAATGGATAGTGGCGGTCTTTTATGGGTACTGCCTTATCGACCAACTTTATAGAGTGCTTTTCCAAGTGAGTACGTCCCAATCCGTGCTTTTCATACGTTTTAAACCCACTCACCACCAGCTCCAAGCGTTCTTTTTGGTCTGCCGAAAGGATATGCAGCACGCGCCGCTCATTTCTGTCTTCTTCGGACACCATCTCTTGTTCTAACTTGGTCAAATCAATTTCATTCACGGATATCACTTCTGGGGCCAAACGGAAGGCGCGCCAGAAGTCCACCCCAAGGTAAATCTTTTGCTCTAGTTATGANCCGTTAGTGGAACTTGACGACAACGACTGAGATACCAACCGTCCTGGGCGGGGTTGTTGTAGCCGCTACAACAACAACAATAACAACATGTAGTGTTTTGGCCGTACCCCCGTGTGCGTTGATTTCTGGGCAGTGCGCGTTCTCTATAAGAGTAGAGGTTAGTGCTTCTGGTATCAATAGCTTCCATTCAGTCTCCTCGAGTTCTACGTTCGCGGCCAAAATCTTTTTGAACACTAAACCGTCTTCTACCTTTAAATCCGGCAGCCGCTTTGCGTTCGCTTCGATCGTCCTCACCAGCTCCTGATATTCTTTAGAATCGAATTCTACAGTGTCCATGCCAGCGATTGGGGAACTTGCGATTTCGTCGATACATCGCGATAGCGTTTCGGCAACTATGTTGTCCGCTCCTTTGCGGTGCTCAATGTCAAAATTAAACGCTTGCAGTTGTAGTGACCACCTGGCTAATCTACCATTCAAGTCTTTCAAAGACATCAGCCACTTCAGGCTAGCGTGGTCCGTTACCACCGTAAAAGGTATTAAATCTATATACGGCCGGAATTTCTTAACAGCCATCACAGCGGCGAGGCATTCTTTTTCCGTTGTGCTGTACTTGCGCTGGCAGTCGTTCAGTTTTTGTGAAAAGTACGCAATTGGCTTCTCCTCGCCGTCATTTTCCTTTTGGTATAGAACAGCGCCCACACCATAATCAGACGCGTCACACTGAACCCAAAAGCGTTTAGAAAAATCTGGGTGTTTAAGGACCGGTGCGCTCGTGAGCGCTCTTTTCAGGCTCTTAAACGCCTCCTAGGCTTGCGTGGTCATTTCGAATTTCTGCCCCTTCTTCAACGTATTGGTTAACGGCGCCGCCAGCGCGGCGAAATCTTTAATAAAACGCCTGTACCACCCGGCAGTACCAAGAAAACTGCGTACTTGTTTAATTGATTTAGGGGCAGGAATGTTTTGTATCGCTTTAATCTTTTCAGGATCAGTCTTTAGCATGCCGCCACCTACAATGTAACCCAGGTAGGGTAATTCTTTGAAACAAAATTTTGATTTACTTAATCCTATTGTTAAATTTGCATTTTTCAAGCAGGTTGCAACTTCGCTTAGGATCCGGAGGTGCGCGTCGAAGTCCGGCGCAATGATCAGTAAGTCATCCAAGTATATAAAAACGTTCGATTTGAGCTTTTGTGGAATCACACGGTCCATTAGTCGACATAACCTTTGCGCAGCATTGCATAATCCGAACCTCATTGTTACGAATTGGTACAGTGGTCGTCCCGGCACAGTAAACGCCGTATATGGTTTGCAACTCTCCTCCAGCTCAATTTGCCAAAATGCGTATTTTAAGTCGACGCTGCTTATGAAATGGGTGTCATCGATTCTGCTGAGTATGCCCTCGATGTTTTGTAATGGATACGCGTCTTTTACAGTCACGGCATTTAGTTTACGCGCATCCAGGAAGAAGCGATTCTTTCCGGGTTTACGGACGATTGTCGTACGATTGCTCCACGGGCTTTCACTTTCTTCGATCACACCTAATTCTAGCATATTGTCGACTTCGGCATACACGGTTGCTTGCATCGCCGGAGACAATGGATAGTGGCGGTCTTTTATGGGTACTGCCTTATCGACCAACTTTATAGAGTGCTTTTCCAAGTGAGTACGTCCCAATCCGTGCTTTTCATACGTTTTAAACCCACTCACCACCAGCTCCAAGCGTTCTTTTTGGTCTGCCGAAAGGATATGCAGCACGCGCCGCTCATTTCTGTCTTCTTCGGACACCATCTCTTGTTCTAACTTGGTCAAATCAATTTCATTCACGGATATCACTTCTGGGGCCAAACGGAAGGCGCGCCAGAAGTCCACCCCAAGGTAAATCTTTTGCTCTAGGTATAGGCATAGAAAAAATGTAATGTTCTGTTCTAAGTTTTTGTATTTCACAGGTATGGTGAGCTTGCCTAGCACATTGTGCGCACGACCGCCTGCAGTTTTTTACACAAGAAAAGTAATGTTCGATTGGCGCGCCTATCTATTCCACGAATTCGCGACCGCCCCGGCCCAGAAGGTTACCGACGCCCCAGTGTCTAATAAGCCGCGTGTCAATACTCCTTTTATTTCTATGTCTGCGTAAACGCGCGGTTCCTGTTGATCAGCGTTTCTTATAGACGCTACGACTTTTTGCCGCAGTGTTTTCCGCTGATGGAATCTTTNATTTCTTAACAGCCATCACAGCGGCGAGGCATTCTTTTTCCGTTGTGCTGTACTTGCGCTGGCAGTCGTTCAGTTTTTGTGAAAAGTACGCAATTGGCTTCTCCTCGCCGTCATTTTCCTTTTGGTATAGAACAGCGCCCACACCATAATCAGACGCGTCACACTGAACCCAAAAGCGTTTAGAAAAATCTGGGTGTTTAAGGACCGGTGCGCTCGTGAGCGCTCTTTTCAGGCTCTTAAACGCCTCCTAGGCTTGCGTGGTCATTTCGAATTTCTGCCCCTTCTTCAACGTATTGGTTAACGGCGCCGCCAGCGCGGCGAAATCTTTAATAAAACGCCTGTACCACCCGGCAGTACCAAGAAAACTGCGTACTTGTTTAATTGATTTAGGGGCAGGAATGTTTTGTATCGCTTTAATCTTTTCAGGAGCAGTCTTTAGCATGCCGCCACCTACAATGTAACCCAGGTAGGGTAATTCTTTGAAACAAAATTTTGATTTACTTAATCCTATTGTTAAATTTGCATTTTTCAAGCAGGTTGCAACTTCGCTTAGGATCCGGAGGTGCGCGTCGAAGTCCGGCGCAATGATCAGTAAGTCATCCAAGTATATAAAAACGTTCGATTTGAGCTTTTGTGGAATCACACGGTCCATTAGTCGACATAACCTTTGCGCAGCATTGCATAATCCGAACCTCATTGTTACGAATTGGTACAGTGGTCGTCCCGGCACAGTAAACGCCGTATATGGTTTGCAACTCTCCTCCAGCTCAATTTGCCAAAATGCGTATTTTAAGTCGACGCTGCTTATGAAATGGGTGTCATCGATTCTGCTGAGTATGCCCTCGATATTTTGTAATGGATACGCGTCTTTTACAGTCACGGCATTTAGTTTACGCGCATCCAGGAAGAAGCGATTCTTTCCGGGTTTACGGACGATTGTCGTACGATTGCTCCACGGGCTTTCACTTTCTTCGATCACACCTAATTCTAGCATATTGTCGACTTCGGCATACACGGTTGCTTGCATCGCCGGAGACAATGGATAGTGGCGGTCTTTTATGGGTACTGCCTTATCGACCAACTTTATAGAGTGCTTTTCCAAGTGAGTACGTCCCAATCCGTGCTTTTCATACGTTTTAAACCCACTCACCACCAGCTCCAAGCGTTCTTTTTGGTCTGCCGAAAGGATATGCAGCACGCGCCGCTCATTTCTGTCTTCTTCGGACACCATCTCTTGTTCTAACTTGGTCAAATCAATTTCATTCACGGATATCACTTCTGGGGCCAAACGGAAGGCGCGCCAGAAGTCCACCCCAAGGTAAATCTTTTGCTCTAGTTATGAGCATAGAAAAAATGTAATGTTCTGTTCTAAGTTTTTGTATTTCACAGGTATGGTGAGCTTGCCTAGCACATTGTGCGCACGACCGCCTGCAGTTTTTTACACAAGAAAAGTAATGTTCGATTGGCGCGCCTATCTATTCCACGAATTCGCGACCGCCCCGGCCCAGAAGGTTACCGACGCCCCAGTGTCTAATAAGCCGCGTGTCAATACTCCTTTTATTTCTATGTCTGCGTAAACGCGCGGATCCTGTTGATCAGCGTTTCTTATAGACGCTACGACTTTTTGCCGCAGTGTTTTCCGCTGATGGAATCTTTCACGGGCCTTTTGTATTCTTCGCGACACCTCGGCGTCCCATCAGGGCACTATCCGCGAAAATTCGTCGGCGCGTTTCGAGATAGTTCCTTAGTCTATCTTCGTAAGATGGCCTACTCCCATTACTTGTGATTGCTATGTTTCCCTTATTTACTGTTTTACTAGAAATAATATTTTTCGTTTTGGTTTCAGATGAGTTTGCATCACGGCTCAACTCATCGCCTGCTTGTGTGTTCGAAGAGGCCTCTACCCGTGCGGGGTTTGAGTGGAGCGCGATTCCCCCGTCGTAATCGCGTTCCG
>NW_016179379.1:461-7322 GCF_001687245.7 Rhagoletis zephyria | reverse complement strand
TTAAAAGTCCACAAATTGGTTATTTGCGAATCAGACGAAGCTTTGGCGAAAAGTGTACAACTTCACAAAACAAGTGGAGCGACGATACACGACGCAGCGAGATTTTTTCTAAACACAAAATGCGGCCATTTTCACTTCAATACAACGCCAGCACAAATTTGTACACTACTTTTCTTATTTATTTCATTTACTATATATATNATTGCAATGCTCTTTTTTACATTTCTTTTCATTTACTAGCACACTACACTTACATATGTACAAATATGAACATGGCCGCAATTAATGAGCCACTGCATTTGGCAGCCTTGGTAAATTTTCTTTATTATACACCGCTCTTCTCTTAGAACATTTATGTGCTTTCATTTTGTTTGCATTTTTTGGCCTTTTGGTACTTTTCCATTGCGGCCATTTCATTTACTTCACAATACACACTTCATTTATCAAATTAAACATTATTTAATTTTAACTAATTTCACCTATTTTGTACGCATAACCGGGAAAAATATATCCAACAACCGCACGACACAATTTCCGAATGACTACAAATCAGTTTCCGGAATGTGATGATAGCGTTGCCAAACTGAACAACTTAAGAACTGTGGTGAAGTAAGAGTTTAATTTCACCACGGGACATTTGAAAAATTTAAAGTAGTAGAATTTATGTGCGATTTTATTTAAATATTCATACAACTTTTATTAAAATACCGATACTACAAGCTACATTTTTTATTCTATTTTAATTTGAGAGTAATTTTGTGCTATAAAAAAATTACGGCCATTAATATTAAAGAATTTCTCAGTTCGAAAACTTACTGTCATAGTTATAAATGATATTTTCACCACTATCTAAGTCTAATCTATTTAATAAAAAAAAAGAAACATAAAGCGATGTAAGTACTACTTTTTAAAACAAACTTTTATTCAACTAAATATGTTCACTTCACTAATTAAACTTATCATTTAGCTTTAAGTGACCTTAACAAGATCCTTAGCTTATTTCAGTGTTGCCAACTTTTGATTTACAAAAAGCACCAAAAACTTGGAAAAAAAGCGTTTCACTAAACCAAAAGCACCAAATTTTTTTAATCAAAGGATGCTTTTTTCATAATATTTTGTATTAACCAAAAGCAAAAAATTAACAGTATTTACAATAATATATACATAAATTAAAACACAAAACGTTTTCGCTCATAACGATTGAATAGCCTCTACACATGCTATGATGACTCATGCTTACGACGTCATACCGAAGTACTATTAAAACTAGTATATCTCGAGAAAGAAAAAACGAATCGCAACAAACGAAAATAATGCCCTAGGTAGAAATGAGCAAAAAATTTGATGTTTTCATTATATAACCTCATATATTACAAAAAATCGTTTTTTTGGCAATCTGGGGTATTCTAGTACTAGAGCAATTGTGCGGCCGGATTTGGATTCAGCACCAAGAAACGATGTGTTTTACTCAGGTGGTAAAAAATCAAAATTTGTACAAGCATTTAGAAAAAAAAAGAAATACTTAACTTACCTGCGTACTAGCATTTTCAACGCGAATAGAATTCAACAAGGTGGGTTTGCAACTTCAGCTTTTTATCAATCATGGTTGTATTTTAGTGTATTTAAATTTGTATATTCTTGTGAATTCCGCATCTTCATGAGACACCACAGCATATAATATTTCAAATTATTTCCGGTTTTAACTATCTCGGAGTAATATTAGTTCAAAAAAAGCACTAGGCAACTATGGCTTATTTTATTTTATTTATTTTAATGCACTCATATTCAACAATTTTTAATGAGCTTGAGGCCGTTTTTAATGAAAAACTTATTGTGTTGGCATAACAAATTGAAAAAGTGGAAAAAAGCAGCGATAATTTACAAGGCGAACTTAGCACAGTGTATAGGCAACTGGCTGAGTCAGTGGGATCGTCGGTTCGAAGCCTACTGAAAGAAGTCTGATGAGGAAATGTGGTGATTTCTGAAATAGCTATCACTTCTACCATTTTTTCACATTATTGTTGATTTTCCACAATAAGTTTTTCATTAAAAACGGCCTCAAGCTCATTAAAAATTGTTGAATATAATTGTTATAAGGCCATAAAATAACAAAAACAAATATTTTAATGCACGTTAAATAAAAGTTTGTTTTAAATATTTTTTGTTTGTTAAATTGAAAACTTAAGGTTAAATATTTTTCATAACAAACAAAATTTTCAGTCGATTGCAATTTAAGTAGTAATATATCTTCTGGACATGAACAAAATCGGACCATACATAGTTATCGATTTTTCAATTACATACAGTATCGGTCATATCTATAGCACGCCATTTCAAAGTGATATTGTGTGTCACTTATGTTTATTTCTTTATTTTTAAGAATTTTCAATTAAAATTTAGTTCATTCTCGGACAAACCCCATATATACCCAAGTTCAACCATTTGTAGAAAACTACAAAAAAGTGTAACAAGTTTTCACCTAAATTTCAAACTTTTTTCTCGGAAGTGATAGAATTTTTTTGAGTACACAGTTTTTTAGCCCCTGTAATTTTAGTCTGATAATGTGCAAATTTCAAGTGGCTACGAATTACCGTTAATTTTTTAGAATTTTTTTTGTCGCATTGGCTTCCATATAATGAATAAACTCAATTTATTTGTATACGGAAGAAATCCGCAACATCCTTGGCGAAAAAAATTCTAAAAAATCAGCGCTAAATTTTAGCCACTTGAAACTTGCACATTATCAGACTAAAATTGAAGGGGCTAAACAACTGTGTACTCGAAAAAATTCTAACACTTCCGAGAAAAAAGTTTGAAACTTAGGTGAAAATTTGTCGCACGTTTTTGAAGAATTCTACAAATTGTTAAACTTGGGTTTATATGGGGTTTGTTAGAGAAAGAACTGTATTTTAATTGAAAATTTTTAAAAATAAATAAATACATATAAGTGGCACACAATATCACTTTGAAATGGCGTGCTATAGATATGACCGATACTGTATATCAACCCCTGCGCCCCACAGTGTACGATTTGGGAGTATCGATGGACAAAATCGTAACTCCTTCGATAGGAATAAGAAGAAAATATGGAAAAATATGTGTTCGAAAGCTGACATAATGGTCCCAGTTTTTTTATTTGCAAAGTTGCATCTAAATTTTCAACTTTTAATCAGTTTTTTCAGAATTTTTTATGTAAGCAGTTTTGTAGTCCAATAAATACTAGTATAGAAAAGTTAAAACATTTAATTTACAAAAGTAATTTGAGTTCCTCGGTTGAAAGTCTACAAGAAAGGTCCATAAAACCAAAAACCAAAATTTTTTCTTGGAACCTAGCCAGCAGATTAATACTTTTTTTCGAAAGTTAATTTAGTTACTTCTTTTAATTTAATGTAGGTAATATACAAATGTTGACTAATTCTAATAGGCTAATAATAAACTAATGAACTAAACTAAATCGGATCATAAAGACGAGTTTTACAAATATCTCGACTCCTGCACCAAAGTTGAAGAGTTGATTGCAAAATTTGATTATAGACACTGTGAAATTAAATAAAAGCTTTTAAAAACACAATTTGTTATAAACAAAAGTATAATTTGTTCGCAATGATAGAGCCTATAAAAAACTGAGTAAATGATAGTTCTGATATTTTTTAGTAATTTTTAATTCAAAAAAAATTTAAAAATATTTTTACAATGAGTTTCATGAAAGCAATTTAAGTGAAAAATTATTATTTTATTTAAATTTGTTATGAAAACTGACAGAAGGGAAAACTCATTTTTCACTTATATAAGTTGCTGGTGCAACCGGCCTAAAAGCTGGCTAATTATCCAAAACATTAAGCTTTTACATTTAAAAAAAATTCTTTCACTTAAATTGTATAAGTTTTTGTATGTACTTCTATTTATTTTTAAAGTGAAAATAAAATTGTTAACAAATACATATAATAAATATGTAAGTATATAGGAAATGACAAAATACATCTATGTATTCTCAAGAAACACATGTATGTACCGATTAAAATAGTTTTAATTAATAATCTTCCTAATTTGGCTTTACACCAAACAAATTATGTTTATCGTGGTGAATAAATTGTCTCCAACTGGCAACACTGTTAAAAAGCTCAAGGCACCTGACCAAGGAGACGGAAGCACAGCATTTAGCCAGTAATCGGAAATTCACTCGGGCGGTAGCTTGCAAAATTCGGTGTCCGGTCGCGTTTGTCGGTAAATTGTGAAAAATAGTGAATAAAATAATAAAGAAAAAGTTAAATTATTGCTTAATTGTGTGGTCTTTACAGCAGTGAGTGATAGCAAGGAAAATGTGTCGAAAAAATCCATGTAGAAAAAGTGTAATGCGAAAGAAGCAAGTAGGCAAATGTGTATAGGTATGTAAAATTAATGACTGCTGGTTTGCCAACCAATGAAAAAGAACGGAAAGTAAGAGAGAGGAAAATAAATGTAAGCTGATGTGCAATATAAAAGGGGTCTTCATATAAAGTGATAAAAACATAAAAACATATGTATGTATAAACTGAATTTCAATTCGCTTTGAAAGAGCGAAGTGTTTTGGCTCGCACACCATTTTAAATCGGTGATTATTTCTCCAGACAGTTAGAAAGAGTGTATAAACACCGCTCTTACTCAAAGCGAATTGGAGATCAGCTGTTCCGCTCAAATTCCAAATAATCGCATCAGTATTTAAAAGCTGATTAATAATAATCGTTCTTTTTCTTTGCCACGATTTTATAATGCCGAATAAAACTAGATTTTTATATGTTGTGAAAATTTTTGTTAGCTCATATAATAGAAATTGCATTACCGGCGTATGTATTTATCTGTGTTAAATGCTTTTCTCGGTTCGCAAGTTTAAAATGCTTTGAGAAAACCCAAGTTTTATTCGCCTTATTGGTTCGTTCATACATACATATGCTACGCGGCGTTTAAAAGCTTTCGGTTTGCCTGTTCGANTTAATGACTGCTGGTTTGCCAACCAATGAAAAAGAACGGAAAGTAAGAGAGAGGAAAATAAATGTAAGCTGATGTGCAATATAAAAGGGGTCTTCATATAAAGTGATAAAAACATAAAAACATATGTATGTATAAACTGAATTTCAATTCGCTTTGAAAGAGCGAAGTGTTTTGGCTCGCACACCATTTTAAATCGGTGATTATTTCTCCAGACAGTTAGAAAGAGTGTATAAACACCGCTCTTACTCAAAGCGAATTGGAGATCAGCTGTTCCGCTCAAATTCCAAATAATCGCATCAGTATTTAAAAGCTGATTAATAATAATCGTTCTTTTTCTTTGCCACGATTTTATAATGCCGAATAAAACTAGATTTTTATATGTTGTGAAAATTTTTGTTAGCTCATATAATAGAAATTGCGTTACCGGCGTATGTATTTATCTGTGTTAAATGCTTTTCTCGGTTCGCAAATTTAAAATGCTTTGAGAAAACCCAAGTTTTATTCGCCTTATTGGTTCGTTCATACATACATATGCTACGCGGCGTTTAAAAGCTTTCGGTTTGCCTGTTCGATATTTCGGTGTACGCTTTGCTAGATTTCACACGTATAAAAATGGATTGACATCACAATTTTACATCTACTACATGAACATTTGAGTTTTTTAATCTTTTGGTTATAAAATTAAAAATATTTTGGATGTGCACCGAAACGCCTGCAACGCTTTCGTTGTCNAATATGACTGCTGGTTTGCCAACCAATGAAATGAAGGAACGGAAAGAGAGGAAAATAAATGTAAGCTGATGTGCAATATAAAAGGGGTCTTCATATAAAGTGATAAAAACATAAAAACATATGTATGTATAAACTGAATTTCAATTCGCTTTGAAAGAGCGAAGTGTTTTGGCTCGCACACCATTTTAAATCGGTAGTTTATTTCTCCAGACAGTTAGAAAGAGTGTATANACCATTTTAAATCGGTGATTATTTCTCCAGACAGTTAGAAAGAGTGTATAAACACCGCTCTTACTCAAAGCGAATTGGAGATCAGCTGTTCCGCTCAAATTCCAAATAATCGCATCAGTATTTAAAAGCTGATTAATAATAATCGTTCTTTTTCTTTGCCACGATTTTATAATGCCGAATAAAACTAGATTTTTTCATGTTGTGAAAATTTTTGTTAGCTCATATAATAGAAATTGCGTTACCGGCGTATGTATTTATCTGTGTTAAATGCTTTTCTCGGTTCGCAAATTTAAAATGCTTTGAGAAAACCCAAGTTTTATTCGCCTTATTGGTTCGTTCATACATACATATGCTACGCGGCGTTTAAAAGCTTTCGGTTTGCCTGTTCGATATTTCGGTGTACGCTTTGCTAGATTTCACACGTATAAAAATGGATTGACATCACAATTTTACATCTACTACATGAACATTTGAGTTTTTTAATCTTTTGGTTATAAAATTAAAAATATTTTGGATGTGCACCGAAACGCCTGCAACGCTTTCGTTGTCGGAAATGCATCATTAAAAAATTTTTCGAATCAAAAATAAGTTAAATAATAAGTTTTCAACACTGTGCATGCGTTTCCTTCCGAAACCAAGTCCAAATGTGTTTTTCCCGCCATCTCTGGGTCATTAGCGTTAAAATTGGAAAGATACATGAACTAAATTTAACCCTTAGAAAATCGGCCGGTAAAGATAAGGGTCAATTTCAATCTGTCAAGCAGTGATGGGCATACCTAAATACTTTTGTACTTAAAGTACCACTTTGGGTACTAAATACACAAATACTTAGTATTTTGAGATGACTAAATACCCAAGTACTATTTACTTAGGTATTTAGGAGCTGCTAAATACCCAAGTACTATTTACTTAGGTATTTAGGAGCTGCTA